>NW_027261148.1:52500-85000 GCF_045791955.1 Oncorhynchus clarkii lewisi | reverse complement strand
TGGCAGACTGAAGAGGGACTAATGATGCGGTTGAGTGCTACCAGGTTGTCATTAGCCCAGCATCTGTTCTCATCACACTCCATTATGCGTCTGCATGGACACACACACACACACACACACACACACACACACACACACACACACACACACACACACACACACACACACACACACACACACACACACACACAGGCATTATGCGTCTGCATGGGAGAGGCGGCCCCGCCGACACAATGAGTGCGTCTCTCCTAATAGTCTGAAGGGCCTTCCTTTCCCTGTCTCCTCTTCATGTACACTCATTTAAAATCTTTGGACAGATGAAAGAAACCTACCTGGTATTGACCTACCTGACGATACTTACTTGGAACATTCTTCCACCTGTCTAGTTCTTCCCCATCTGTGCTGCAGAGGAAGGAAAGGAGAGGAAGCCACTTTAGACTACTGAGATGCACCCAGCATGGTCAGAAGTTTTGCATTCAGTCCCTAAGTAATGCGGTCAGAAACAGAGGTCACCATGGTGATGGCATCATTTCCTGTTTACCCTTCAGTTAATGGTCAGTTATGTCCCAGTGTGGTTTCAGTAGGCTTCAAGTCGTGTTCTTGGACTGCTGTCCATTGGTTTTAGGAGACAGACAGAGTGGTGTTGACTTGAGCCCTGACCTTACCCAACGCTACAGTCTCCCATTCATTTTGGTTTCTTGGAAGTTCACGGCGTGCTCTCATTAAAATTGATTATGGGTAATGTTCTCCACTGTTATGAAATTTTTTGGAAAAACAACGTTCATTCTCTTTAATTACCGGTTCAGCGTTTAACTAACAATAAGTGCTCTGTCAATGTGTTTTAGTTTTATTATAAATATGTATTTATTAATTATTTAGTAATAACTGCTCTATCTTTTATCTATTTTATTGTGTCCAATGATGGCTCATAGATCTGTTGTTTTCCAGGGTACTATACTCTAGCCAGATATTACAGATTGTTTTCCAGGGTACTATACTCTAGCCAGATATTACAGATTGTTTTCCTATACTCTAGCCAGATATTACAGATTGTTTTCCAGGGTACTATACTCTAGCCAGATATTACAGATTATTTTCCTATACTCTAGCCAGATATTACAGATTGTTTTCCAGGGTACTATACTCTAGCCAGATATTACAGATTGTTTTCCAGGGTAATATACTCTAGCCAGATATTACAGATTGTTTTCCAGGGTACTATACTCTAGCCAGATATTACAGATTATTTTCCAGGGTACTATACTCTAGCCAGATATTACAGATTGTTTTCCAGGGTACTATACTCTAGCCAGATATTACAGATTGTTTTCCAGGGTACTATACTCTAGCCAGATATTACAGATTGTTTTCCAGGGTACTATACTCTAGCCAGATATTACAGATTGTTTTCCAGGGTAATATACTCTAGCCAGATATTACAGATTATTTTCCAGGGTACTATACTCTAGCCAGATATTACAGATTGTTTTCCAGGGTACTATACTCTAGCCAGATATTACAGATTGTTTTCCAGGGTACTATACTCTAGCCAGATATTACAGATTGTTTTCCAGGGTACTATACTCTAGCCAGATATTACAGATTATTTTCCAGGGTACTATACTCTAGCCAGATATTACAGATTGTTTTCCAGGGTACTATACTCTAGCCAGATATTACAGATTGTTTTCCAGGGTACTATACTCTAGCCAGATATTACAGATTGTTTTCCAGGGTACTATACTCTAGCCAGATATTACAGATTGTTTTCCAGGGTACTATACTCTAGCCAGATATTACAGATTGTTTTCCAGGGTACTATACTCTAGCCAGATATTACAGATTGTTTTCCAGGGTACTATACTCTAGCCAGATATTACAGATTGTTTTCCAGGGTAATATACTCTAGCCAGATATTACAGATTGTTTTCCAGGGTACTATACTCTAGCCAGATATTACAGATTGTTTTCCAGGGTACTATACTCTAGCCAGATATTACAGATTGTTTTCCAGGGTAATATACTCTAGCCAGATATTACAGATTGTTTTCCAGGGTAATATACTCTAGCCAGATATTACAGATTGTTTTCCAGGGTACTATACTCTAGCCAGATATTACAGATTGTTTTCCAGGGTAATATACTCTAGCCAGATATTACAGATTGTTTTCCAGGGTACTATACTCTAGCCAGATATTACAGATTGTTTTCCTATACTCTAGCCAGATATTACAGATTGTTTTCCAGGGTACTATACTCTAGCCAGATATTACAGATTGTTTTAAAGGGGAATATACTCTAGCCAGATATTACAGATTGTTTTCCAGGGTACTATACTCTAGCCAGATATTACAGATTGTTTTCCAGGGTACTATACTCTAGCCAGATATTACAGATGATTTTCCAGGGTACTATACTCTAGCCAGATATTACAGATTGTTTTCCTATACTCTAGCCAGATATTACAGATTGTTTTCCAGGGTACTATACTCTAGCCAGATATTACAGATTATTTTCCATGGTACTATACTCTAGCCAGATATTACAGATTATTTTCCAGGGTACTATACTCTAGCCAGATATTACAGATTGTTTTCCTATACTCTAGCCAGATATTACAGATGATTTTCCAGGGTACTATACTCTAGCCAGATATTACAGATTGTTTTCCTATACTCTAGCCAGATATTACAGATTGTTTTCCTATACTCTAGCCAGATATTACAGATTGTTTTCCAGGGTACTATACTCTAGCCAGATATTACAGATTATTTTCCAGGGTACTATACTCTAGCCAGATATTACAGATTATTTTCCTATACTCTAGCCAGATATTACAGATTATTTTCCAGGGTACTATACTCTAGCCAGATATTACAGATTATTTTCCTATACTCTAGCCAGATATTACAGATGATTTTCCAGGGTACTATACTCTAGCCAGATATTACAGATTATTTTCCTATACTCTAGCCAGATATTACAGATTATTTTCCAGGGTACTATACTCTAGCCAGATATTACAGATTGTTTTCCAGGGTACTATACTCTAGCCAGATATTACAGATGATTTTCCAGGGTACTATACTCTAGCCAGATATTACAGATTATTTTCCAGGGTACTATACTCTAGCCAGACATTACAGATTATTTTCCAGGGTACTATACTCTAGCCAGATATTACAGATTGTTTTCCTATACTCTAGCCAGATACTACAGTTCTATATCACATGCACTATCATGTACAGACTCAGACTGCAGGAATTGATCCATTGATATCAGTCTCCTTTCATAGGCTTTGTTGTATGAAACATAATTACTTGGAGCTTTTCTGGCAGTTTTTCTGTCCCTCCCTTTTCCCTTCACCATAACAGATGACCCAATGACCAATCACCTTCTCTTATCTCTATCAGTCATCCTTGTCATCTGCCTCTGTGTGTGTGTGTGTGTGTGTGTGTGTGTGTGTGTGTGTGTGTGTGTGTGTGTGTGTGTGTGTGTGTGTGTGTGTGTGTGTGTGTGTGTGTGTGTGTGTGTGTGTGTGTGTGTGGGAAGAGATCTTTATGACTTGATGGCACCGGCGGAGTCCAAAGTGTGTTTGTGTGTCTGAATGTGTGTGTGTGTGTGTGTGTATGAGTGTGTGTCTGCTCATCATTAACCCAGAACTATGAAACAGTTATAACTGCAGATTGCTCTCTATACCTTCACACAGAAGGATTACATTTGGTTCAATTCAGTTCAATCTAATTCAATTAAAGTACACTGAGTATACCGAACATTAAGAGCACCTTCCTAATATTGAGTTGCACCCCCCCCCTCTTTTTTTTGCACTCTCCCGCCCTCAGAACAGCCTTGATTTGTCGGGGGCATGGATTCTACAAGGTGTCCAAAGTGTTCCACAGGGATGCTGGCCCATGTTGACTCCAATGCTTCCCACAGTTGTGTCCTTCGGGTGGTGGACCGTTCTTGATACACACAGGGAACTGTTGAGCGTGAAAAACCCTGCATCGTTGCAGTTCTTGACACAAACCGTTGAGCCTGGCACTTAGTACCATACCCCGTTGAATGACACTTAAATATTTTGTCTTGCCAATTCACCCTCTGAATGGCACACAATCCAAGTCTCAATGGTCCCAAGGCTTAAACATCCTTTAACTTGTCTCCTCCCCTTCATCAATAAAGGATCATAGCTTTTACCCGGATTCACCTGGTCAGTCTATGTCCTGGAAAGAGCAGGTGTTCTTAATGTTTTGTATGCTCATTGTAAAGGAGCGCTTCTGTGGTTACAGGTGTAAATCACGAGGTGCTCTTTGATCAAAGGATGAAATACCAGAGAACAAAAAGTAGCTGATGTTGGATAGTAAACAATGCCTTGTAATAATGGCTGGAACGGAGCAAATGGAATGGTATCAAACACATGGAAACCATGCCTTTATGTATTTCATACCATTCAACTGATTCCGCTCCAGCCATTACCACAAGCCTGTCCTCCCCAATTAAGGTGTCACCAACCTCCTGTGCTTTATGCAACCAAACTTCCAGAAGTAATCAAGGCACTCTCATGGTTAGGCAGTCTCATGGTTATGCAGTCTCATGGTTAGGCCCTCTCATGGTTAGGCCCTCTCATGGTTAGGCAGTCTCATATTAGGCAGCAGGACCACTACCTCCGCCTTTGTGCAAGGAGGAGCAGGAGGAGCACTGCCAGAGCCCTGCAAAATGACATCCAGCAGGCCACAAATGTGCATGTGTCTGCTCAAACGGTCAGAAACAGACTCCATGAGGGTGGTATGAGGGCCCGGCGTCCACAGGTGGGGGTTGTGCTTACAGCCCAACACCGTGCAGGACGTTTGGCATTTGCCAGAGAACACCAAGATTGGCAAATTCGCCACTGGCGCCCTGTGCTCTTCACAGATGAAAGCAGGTTCACACTGAGCACATGTGACAGACGTGACAGAGTCTGGAGACGCCATGGAGAACGTTCTGCTGCCTGCAACATCCTCCAGCATGACCGGTTTGGCGGTGGGTCAGTCATGGTGTGGGGTGGCATTTCTTTGGGGGGCCGCACAGCCCTCCATGTGCTCGCCAGAGGTAGCCTGACTGCCAATTAGGTACCGAGATGAGATCCTCAGACCCCTTGTGAGACCATATGCTGGTGCGGTTGGCCCTGGGTTGCTCTAATGCAAGACAATGCTAGACCTCATGTGGCTGGAGTGTGTCAGCAGTTCCTGCAAGAGAAAGGCATTGATGCTATGGACTGGCCCGCCCGTTCCCCAGACCTGAATCCAATTGAGCACAGCTGGGACATCATGTCTCGCTCCATCCACCAACGCCACGTTGCACCACAGACTGTCCAGGAGTTGGCGGATGCTTTAGTCCAGGTCTGGGAGGAGATCCCTCAGGAGACCATCCGCCACCTCATCAGGAGCATGCCCAGGCGTTGTAGGGAGGTCATACAGGCACGTGGAGGCCACACACACTACTGAGCCTCATTTTGACTTGTTTTAAGGACATTACATCAAAGTTGGATCAGCCTGTAGTGTGGTTTTCCAATTTAATTTTGAGTGTGACTTCCAATCCAGACCTCCATGGGTTGATAAATTTGATTTCCATTGATCATTTTTGTGTGATTTTGTTGTCAGCACATTCAACTATGTAAAGAAAAAAGTATTTAATAAGAATATTTCATTCATTCAGATCTAGGATGTGTTATTTTAGTGTTCCCTTTATTTTTTTGAGCAGTGTATATAGAGAGATATCCTATTAGCATACTGTAGCTATATATAGAGATATATTCTATTAGCATACTGTAGATATATAGAGAGATATCCTATTAGCATACTGTATATATATATAGAGAGATATCCTATTAGCCTACTGTAGACATATTTAGAGAGATATCCTATTAGCAGACTGTAGATATATAGAGAGATATCCTATTAGCATACTGTAGCTATATATAGAGATATATTTTATTAGCATACTGTAGATATATAGAGAGATATCATATTAGCATACTGTAGCTATATATAGAGAGATATCCTATTAGCCTACTGTAGATATATATATAGAGAGATATCCTGTTAGCCTACTGTAGATAGAGAGGGAGATATATACAGTGCCTTGCAAAAGTATTCGGCCCCCTTGAACTTTGCGACCTTTTGCCATATTTCAGGCTTCAAACATAAAGATATAAAACTGTATTTTTTTGTGAAGAATCAACAACAAGTGGGACACAATCATGAAGTGGAACGACATTTATTGGATATTTCAAACTTTTTTAACAAATCAAAAACTGAAAAATTGGGCGTGCAAAATTATTCAGCCCCTTTACTTTCAGTGCAGCAAACTCTCTCCAGAAGTTCAGTGAGGATCTCTGAATGATCCAATGTTGACCTAAATGACTAATGATGATAAATACAATCCACCTGTGTGTAATCAAGTCTCCGTATAAATGCACCTGCACTGTGATAGTCTCAGAGGCCCGTTAAAAGCGCAGAGAGCATCATGAAGAACAAGGAACACACCAGGCAGGTCCGAGATACTGTTGTGAAGAAGTTTAAAGCCGGATTTGGATACAAAAAGATTTCCCAAGCTTTAAACCTCCCAAGGAGCACTGTGCAAGCGATAATATTGAAATGGAAGGAGTATCAGACCACTGCAAATATACCAAGACCTGGCCGTCCCTCTAAACTTTCAGCTCATACAAGGAGAAGACTGATCAGAGATGCAGCCAAGAGGCCCATGATCACTCTGGATGAACTGCAGAGATCTACAGCTGAGGTGGGAGACTCTGTCCATAGGACAACAATCAGTCGTATATTGCACAAATCTGGCCTTTATGGAAGAGTGGCAAGAAGAAAGCCATTTCTTAAAGATATCCATAAAAAGTGTCGTTTAAAGTTTGCCACAAGCCACCTGGGAGACACACCAAACATGTGGAAGAAGGTGCTCTGGTCAGATGAAACCAAAATTGAACTTTTTGGCAACAATGCAAAACGTTATGTTTGGCGTAAAAGCAACACAGCTGAACACACCATCCCCACTGTCAAACATGGTGGTGGCAGCATCATGGTTTGGGCCTGCTTTTCTTCAGCAGGGACAGGGAAGATGGTTAAAATTGATGGGAAGATGGATGGAGCCAAATACAGGACCATTCTGGAAGAAAACCTGATGGAGTCTGCAAAAGACCTAAATCAAATCAAATCAAATCAAATCAAATTTTATTTGTCACATACACATGGTTAGCAGATGTTAATGCGAGTGTAGCGAAATGCTTGTGCTTCTAGTTCCGACAATGCAGTAATAACAAGTAATCTAACTAACAATTCCAAAACTACTGTCTTGTACACAGTGTAAGGGGATAAAGAATATGTACATAAGGATATATGAATGAGTGATGGTACAGAGCAACATAGGCAAGATACAGTAGATGGTATCGAGTACAGTATGTACAAATGAGATGAGTATGTAAACAAAGTGGCATAGTTTAAAGTGGCTAGTGATACATGTATTACATAAGGATACAGTCGATGATATAGAGTGCAGTATATACGTATGCCTATGAGATGAATAATGTAGGGTAAGTAACATTATATAAGGTAGCATTGTTTAAAGTGGCTAGTGATATATTTACATAATTTCCCATCAATTCCCATTATTAAAGTGGCTGGAGTTGAGTCAGTGTCAGTGTGTTGGCAGCAGCCACTCAGTGTTAGTGGTGGCTGTTTAACAGTCTGATGGCCTTGAGATAGAAGCTGTTTTTCAGTCTCTCGGTCCCAGCTTTGATGCACCTGTACTGACCTCGCCTTCTGGATGATAGCGGGGTGAACAGGCAGTGGCTCGGGTGGTTGATGTCCTTGATGATCTTTATGGCCTTCCTGTGACATCGGGTGGTGTAGGTGTCCTGGAGGGCAGGTAGTTTGCCCCCGGTGATGCGTTGTGCAGACCTCACTACCCTCTGGAGAGCCTTACGGTTGAGGGCGGTGCAGTTGCCATACCAGGCGGTGATACAGCCCGCCAGGATGCTCTCGATTGTGCATCTGTAGAAGTTTGTGAGTGCTTTTGGTGACAAGCCGAATTTCTTCAGCCTCCTGAGGTTGACCTTAGACTGGGACGGAGATTTGTCTTCCAACAAGACAATGATCCAAAACATAAAGCAAAATCTACAATGGAATGGTTAAAAAATAAACATATCCAGGTGTTAGAATGGCCAAGTCAAAGTCCAGACCTGAATCCAATCGAGAATCTGTGGAAAGAACTGAAAACTGCTGTTCACAAATGCTCTCCATCCAACCTCACTGAGCTCGAGCTGTTTTGCAAGGAGGAATGGGAAAAAATGTCAGTCTCTCGATGTGCAAAACTGATAGAGAGACATACCCCAAGCGACTTACAACTGTAATCACAGCAAAAGGTGGCACTACAAAGTATTAACTTAAGGGGGCTGAATAATTTTGCACGCCCAATTTTTCAGTTTTTGATTTGTTAAAAAAGTTTGAAATATCCAATAAATGTCGTTCCACTTCATGATTGTGTCCCACTTGTTGTTGATTCTTCACAAAAAAATACAGTTTTATATCTTTATGTTTGAAGCCTGAAATGTGGCAAAAGGTCGCAAAGTTCAAGGGGGCCGAATTCTTTCGCAAGGCACTGTACTATTAGCATACTGTAGATGGAGAGGGCGATATATACTATTAGCATACTGTAGATGGAGAGGGAGATATATCCTATTAGCATACTGTAGAAGGAGAGGGAGATATATACTATTAGCATACTGTAGATAGAGAGGGAGATATATCCTATTAGCAGACTGTAGATAGAGAGGGAGATATATCCTATTAGCATACTGTAGATGGAGAGGGCGATATATACTATTAGCATACTGTAGATGGAGAGGGAGATATATCCTATTAGCAGACTGTAGATAGAGAGGGAGATATATCCTATTAGCATACTGTAGATGGAGAGGGCGATATATACTATTAGCATACTGTAGATGGAGAGGGAGATATATCCTATTAGCATACTGTAGAAGGAGAGGGATATATATACTATTAGCATACTGTAGATAGAGAGGGAGATATATCCTATTAGCAGACTGTAGATAGAGAGGGAGATATATCCTATTAGCATACTGTAGATGGAGAGGGAGAGATTTCTCTCACACACACACACAAACACACACCTCGCTCTCTCCATCAGTTGGCTGGACTGTGATAATCGCTGGGCAGCTGTGTTAGAGGGCGATGATGTGGAGCAGTTTTACACACCATTACTAATAATCCAGAGGACACATGTGCTGCAAAACAAATATTTCTTTATTTAGCTAATTGTGCTAAGGCTTCCGTGACTAAGACCAAGCCGTGTGTGATGTGATGTGTGTTTGTGTTCATGAGGGCTACAGAGAATCAGTGTAGTGGGAGAGATACACCTGTTCTCTGTTTGCTGCTATCCCCCCCTCTTGTCATGTCCTGACTAAACTCACTCCCATGTCAACTCTTTCAGCAAGGTGTGTGTGTGCGCGCGTGTGTGTGATGGCGTGTTTGTGTGTGTGGGAGCGTGTGTGTGTGCATGCGTATGTGTGTGTCTGTGTGTTTGCTTGCGTGTGTGTGTGTGCTTGCGTGTGTGCTTGTGTGTGTGTGTCCGTGCACATGTGTGTGCGTATGTCTGTGTTCCCTTTAGCTCGTATATGATCTCAGGTTTACAGTATAACGTCTCACCATGAGGAAAGACCTTTAAGACCTGACTACTTTACTCTCACCCCCCCATCAACACCAAACACCAGCTAGAGTAGTAGTCTAGATGTCCTTCCTCTCTCCTCTTTCCCCCCTCCGTGGCTCCCTCTCTCCCTCGCTGTGTTTGTGTGGACCAGATGCCAGTGTTGAGTAAGCTGCCTCTGGAGGCTCCCAGTAGCATATTGGTTTATAATTAATGAAATTAGAGGCATTATCTGTTTTGAAGATTCAAGCCCTGCATGCAAGGCTGTCTGTTGAAGACAGAGGAGGAATGGAGACAGGCTGAACTTCAGACTGAACTGAAAGAGAGCAGTGGTGCAGATAAGAAAAGAGCTGGGAGCTTGGACTGTTAATGGCCGTCAGTATAGTTAGTATGGGTCCAAATGGAACTGGTTACTGGACTGTTAATGGCCTTCAGTATAGTTAGTATGGGTCCAAATGGAACTGGTTACGGGACTGTTAATGGTCTTCAGTATAGTTAGTATGGGTCCAAACGGAACTGGTTACTGGACTGTTAATGGCCTTCAGTATAGTTAGTATGGGTCCAAATGGAACTGGTTACTGGACTGTTAATGGCCTTCAGTATAGTTAGTATGGGTCCAAACGGAACTGGTTACTGGACTGTTAATGGCCTTCAGTATAGTTAGTATGGGTCCAAACGGAACTGGTTACTGGACTGTTAATGGCCATCAGTATAGTTAGTATGGGTCCAAATGGAACTGGTTACTGGACTGTTAATGGCCTTCAGTATAGTTAGTATGGGTCCAAATGGAACTGGTTACTGGACAGTTGTCTTCAGTAGGAAGGTGGTCTCTACTATATTTATAGTTGGTTACTGGACAGTTGTCTTCAGTGGGAAGGTGGTCTCTACTATATTTATAGTTGGTTACTGGACAGTTGTCTTCAGTGGGAAGGTGGTCTCTACTATATTTATAGTTGGTTACTGGACAGTTGTCTCCAGTGGGAAGGTGGTCTCTGTCCGGTAACCTGGCAGACAGACAGACAGACAGACAGACAGACAGACAGACAGACAGACAGACAGATAGACAGACAGACAGACAGACAGACAGACAGACAGAAAATGTCCAGTAACCTGGCAGACAGACAGACAGACAGACAGACAGTCAGACAGACAGACAGACAGACAGACAGACAGACAGACAGAAAGAAAATGTCCAGTAATCTGGCAGACAGACAGACAGACAGACGGACAGACAGACAGACAGACAGACAGACAGACAGACAGACAGACAGAAACAGAAAAAATGTCCAGTGCCCTGGCAGACAGACAGACAGACAGACAGACAGACAGACAGACAGAGAAGATGTCCAGTAACCTGACAGACAGACAGACAGACAGACAGACAGACAGACAGACAGACAGACAGAGAAACAAGCTGAAAAGGAGAAGAAGAGCCATAAAGGGAGGGAGTATGTTATTAAATGTGACTATGTCCCAGGACGTCCCTCTGTGCTTCTCCCCCTCCCCCGGTGATGGTTGCAACCTTTTTATTCCTTTGGTGGAAATAAATGAATAAGTAGACTAGCCTCCTGCTCACACACGGCGTTGGCACTCGGCCATGAATAGAAAAGGTGTGTACAGCAGTAGTTACAGTTGAAGTCTGAAGTTAAATACACTTAGGTTGAAGTCATTAAAACTCGTTTTCAACCACTCCACAAATTTCTTGTTAACAAACTATAGTTTTGGAAAGTCGGTTAGGACATCTACTTTGTGCATGTAGATGTCCTAACTGTCATTTTCCAACAATTGTTTACAGACAGATTATTTCACTTATAATTCACTGTATCACAATTCCAGTGGGTCAGAAGTTTACATACACTAAGTTGACTGTGCCTTTAAACAGCTTGGAAAATTCCAGAAAATGATGTCATGGCTTTAGAAGCTTCTGATAGGCTAATTGACATTAGTTGAGTCAATTGGAGGTGTACCTGTGGATGTATTTCAAGGTACACCATCAAACTCAGTGCCTTTTTACTTGACATCATGGGAAAAATCAAAAGAAATCAGCCAAGACCTCAAAAACATTTTTGTAGACCTCCACAAGTCTGGTTCATCCTTGGGAGCAAGGTACTGAAGGTACCACGTTCATCTGTACAAACAATAGTACGCAAGTATAAACACCATGGGACCACACAACCATCATACCACTCAGGAAAAAGACGCGTTCTGTCTCCTAGAGATGAACGTACTTTGGTGCGAAAAGTGCAAATCCCAGAACAACAGCAAAGGGCCTTGTGAAGATGCTGTAGGAAACAGGTACAAAAGTATCTATATCCACAGTAAACGCGTCCTAGATCGACATAACCTGAAAGGTCGCTCAGCAAGGAAGATGCCACCGCTCCAAAACCACCATAAAAAAGCCAGACTACGGTTTGCAACTGCACATGGGGTCAAATATCATACATTTTGGAGAAATGTCCTCTGATCTGATGAAACAAAAACAGAACTGTTTGGCCATAATGACCATCGTTATGTTTGGAGGAAAAAGGGGGAGTCTTGCAAGCCAAAGAACACCATCCCAACCGTGAAGCACGGGGGTGCTTTGCTGCAGGAGGGACTGGTGCTCTTCACAAAATAGATGGCATCGTGAGGATGGAAAGTTATGTGGATATATTGAAACAACATCTCAAGACATCAGTCAGGAAGTTAAAGCTTGGTCGCAAATGGGTCTTCCAAATGGACAATGACCCCAAGCATACTTCTAAAGTTGTGCAAATGGCTTAAGGACAACAAAGTCAAGGTATTGGAGTGGCCATCACAAAGCCCTGACCTCAATCCTATACGAAATTTGTAGGCAGAGCAGAAAAAACGTGTCCGAGCAAGGAGGCCTACAAACCTGACACAGTTACACCAGCTCTGTCAGGAGGAATGAGGGTTACAAACCTGACTCAGGAATGGGCCAACATTCACCCAACTTATTGTGGGAAGCTTGTGGAAGGCTACCCAAAACATTTGACCCAAGTTAAACTATTTAAAGGCAATGCTACCAAATACTAATTGAGCGTATGTAAACTTCTGACCCACTGGGAATACGATGAAAAAAATAAAAGCTGAAATAAATCATTCTCTCTACTATTATTCTGACATTGCACATTCTTAAAATAAAGTGGTGATCCTAACTGACCTAAGACAGGGAATTTTTACCAGGATGAAATGTCAGGAATTGTGAAATCTGAGTTACATTTTTTTGGGCTAAGGTGTATGTAAACTTCAGACTTCAACTGTATATACTGTAGGACGAGCCTTTACTAAAATACAGTAGACACACATAAAGTGGGTAAAACAGTATGTAAACATTATTAAAGAGACCAGTGTTCAATGACTCTATGTCATTACTATGCGGCGGTTGACTAGTGGTGACTGCTTAACAGTCTGATGTCCCGGAGAAAGAAGCTGTTAATCAGTCTCTCGGTCCCAGCTTGGATACACCTACCTCTCCTCCTTCTGGATGGTAGCGGGGTGAACAGGCTGTGGCTCGGGTGGCTGAGGTCCTTTATGAACTTCTTGGCCTTCCTGTAACACCGGGTGCTGTAGAGGGCAGGCAGGGTGGTCCTGGTGAGGCGTTGTCCTGACTGCACCACCCTCTGAAGAGCCCTGCAGTGCTGTAGATGTCCTGGAGGGCAGGCAGGGTGGCCCTGGTGAGGCGCTGTGCCGACTGCACCACCCTCTGAAGAGCCCTGCGGTGCTGTAGATGTCCTGGAGGGCAGGCAGGGTGGCCCTGGTGAGGCGTTGTCCTGACTGCACCACCCTCTGAAGAGCCCTGTGGTGCTGTAGATGTCCTGGAGGGCAGGCAGGGTGGCCCTGGTGAGGCGTTGTGCCGACTGCACCACCCTCTGGAGAGCCCTGCGGTGCTGGAGATGTCCTGGAGGGCAGGCAGGGTGGCCCTGGTAAGGTGTTGTGCCGACTGCACCACCCTCTGGAGAGCCCTGAGATTGCGTACGGTGCCTTTGCCGTACCAAGCGGTGATACTGCTCTCTGGAATTAGATCCTCACCCTGAGCTCCTCTACTTTATTGCCCAGGGACTGAACTTTATCGAGCAATATACTCGGAAGCGATAGATGGTATGCACTCCACCTGAGTCTGACTAGGGCCCCACTTCTTTCTGCGTTTTGGTTGCAGCCTCTGGGATGGATAGAGCTGACTCAGGAAGTTCAAACAAAGGATCCAGGTCGGGGAAGAAGAATTTCCGCTCGAATTTCGAATGAGTGATCGGCAAACCAATGTCCCAAAGTTTTTTTCAGCTGTAGGTAATACTACAACAAACACTGAGAAATAACACCTACAGTATATATTGCAAAGTTGGCTAGCTACCCATTCCCCCTAACTAATCCAGTTAGACCTTTATCTACCTATCCCCCCTAACTAATCCAGTTAGACCTCTATCTACCTATCCCCCCTAACTAATCCAGTTAGACCTCTATCTACCTATCCCCTAACTAATCCAGTTAGACCTCTATCTACCTATCCCCCCTAACTAATCCAGTTAGACCTCTATCTACCTATCCCCCCTAACTAATCCAGTTAGACCTCTATCTACCTATCCCCCCTAACTAATCCAGTTAGACCTCTATCTACCTATCCCCCCTAACTAATCCAGTTAGACCTCTATCTACCTATCCCCCTAACTAATCCAGTTAGACCTCAGCCTGGCATCTTACCTCCCTCCACCTGGGCCTTAGCAGCAAATCTGCTCTGTTCGATAAACCCTTGTTATTAGAGGCTTTTCATGGGCGTGTGTAGGGGAGTGTGTGTGCGTGTGTAGGGGAGTGTGTGTGCGTGTGCTTGTGTGTGGGTGAGAGAGAATCAATTAACTCAGGATCTCTGCACTCTGCATCTGTGACAAATGATGTGGTTCCAAATAAAGGAGTGTAATGTGCATGTCAGTTAGGTGCAGGCTACTCTCTCCTCATCCTGTCTCTCCTTACCCTCCCGCTCTACCGCCCCTTTCTATACCCCAAATAAAGGAGTGTAATGTGCATGTCAGTTAGGTGCAGGCCACTCTCTCCTCATCCTGTCTCTCCTTACCCTCCCGCTCTACCCCTCCCTCTCTATACCCCAAATAAAGGAGTGTAATGTGCATGTCAGTTAGGTGCAGGCTACTCTCTCCTCATCCTGTCTCTCCAGTTAGTTGCTCAGCTGCTGGAATTATTAGGCTAGGTAAATAAATATGGCACACATAATCCCATCCCCCCCGTCCCAGTTAGATGAGATTATTAGGCTAGGTAAATAAATATGGCACACATAATCCCATCCCCCAGTCCCAGTTAGATGAGATTATTAGGCTAGGTAAATAAATATGGCACACATAATCCCATCCCCCAGTCCCAGTTAGATGAGATTATTAGGCTAGGTAAATAAATATGGCACACATAATCCCATCCCCCGGTCCCAGTTAGATGAGATTATTAGGCTAGGTAAATAAATATGGCACACATCATCCCATCCCCCAGTCCCAGTTAGATGAGATTATTAGGCTAGGTAAATAAATATGGCACACATAATCCCACCCCCCCCCCCCCCCCATCCCAGTTAGATGATATTATTAGGCTAGGTTAATAAATATGGCACACCTAATCCCATCCCCCCCGTCCCAGTCAAATTAGATTATTAGACTAGGTAAATAAATATGGCACACATAATCCCATCCCCCCTGTCCCAGTTAAATTAGATTATTAGGCTAGGTAAATAAGTATGGCACACATAATCCCATCCCCCTGTCCCAGTTAGATGAGATTATTAGGATAGGTAAATAAATATGGCACACATAATCCCATCCCCCCCCCCCCCCCGTCCCCCCCCCGTCCCAGTTAGATGAGATTATTAGGCTAGGTAAATAAATATGGCACACATAATCCCATCCCCCAGTCCCAGTTAGATGAGATTATTAGGCTAGGTAAATAAATATGGCACAAATAATCCCATCCCCCCGTCCCAGTTAGATGAGATTATTAGGCTAGGTAAATAAATATGGCACAAATAATCCCATCCCCCAGTCCCAGTTAAATGAGATTATTAGGCTAGGTAAATAAATATGGCACACATCATCCCACCCCCCCCCGTCCCAGTTAGATGAGATTATTAGGCTAGGTAAATAAGTATGGCACACATAATCCCATCCCCCCGTCCCAGTTAGATGAGATTAGCTGACAGATACTGTACTGAGTCCCATCAATATACAGACCAAGGTCTGTCTGCCTCTGTCTGTCTGTCCCTCCATCTGTCTATCCTTCAATTCAACACAGAACAATCAAGTTTTACACACAATGTATATTTTATGTCCCGGAGTTTATGATAGAACATCAGAAAAGCATAGTGCTGACCTCATCGACATGGACATGGGGAGGGACACATTTAAATAAACAGTGCCATCTATTTAGTAGAGAGAGAGTGTTTATAATGAATTCACATCGCAGCAATAACCTACGGCTGGACATTCTCAGGGTACAGAGGAGAGATAGAGAGAGATTATGCTCACACACACACACACACACAGATGTGCAGACGGCATGGAGGGGGGATACCAGGAAATGGACTGAATGCAACTTGTCCCAAAAAAGAAAGAATATCAAAGCATTCTGCACTCTCTTTTAGTCTCTCTCCTCTTCTGTCAATTTATTCTCTCTCTCCTCTTCTGTCAGTCTATTCTCTCTCCTCTTCTGTCAGTTTCATGTCTCTCTCCTCTTCTGTCAGTCTATTCTCTCTCCTCTTCTGTCAGTTTCATGTCTCTCTCCTCTTCTGTCAGTTTCATGTCTCTCTCCTCTTCTGTCAATTTAATCTCTCTCTCCTCTTCTGTCAGTTTAATGTCTCTCTCCTATTCTGTCAGTTTATTCTCTCTCTCCTCTTCTGTCAGTTTATTCTCTCTCTCCTCTTCTGTCAGTTTATTCTCTCTCTCCTCTTCTGTCAGTTTATTCTCTCTCTCCTCTTCTGTCAGTTTCATGTCTCTCTCCTCTTCTGTCAGTTTAATCTCTCTTTCCTCTTCTGTCAGTTTAATCTCTCTCCTCTTCTGTCAGTTTAATCTCTCTCTCCTCTTCTGTCAGTTTCATGTCTCTCAGCTCTCCTCTCCTGTGTCAGTTTCATGTCTCTCCCCTCTTCTGTCAGTTTAATCTCTCTCTCCTCTTCTGTCAGTTTAATCTCTCTTTCCTCTTCTGTCAGTTTAATCTCTCTCTCATCTTCTGTCAGTTTCATGTCTCTCCCCTCTTCTGTCAGTGTCATGTCTCTCTCCTCTCCTGTCAGTTTCATGTCTCTCTCATCTTCTGTCAGTTTATTCTCTCTCTCCTCTTCTGTCAGTTTCATGTCTCTCTCTCTTCTGTCAGTTTATTCTCTCTCTCCTCTTCTGTCAGTTTATTCTCTCTCTCCTCTTCTGTCAGTTTATTCTCTCTCTCCTCTTCTGTCAGTTTCATGTCTCTCTCCTCTTCTGTCAGTTTCATGTCTCTCTGCTCTTCTGTGTGAGTTTCATGTCTCTCTGCTCTCCTGTGTCAGTGTCATGTCTCTGTGCTCTCCTCTCCTGTGTCAGTGTCATGTCTCTCTGCTCTCCTCTCCTGTGTCAGTGTCATGTTTCTCTGCTCTCCTCTCCTGTGTCAGTTTCATGTCTCTCTGCTCTCCTCTCCTGTGTCAGTGTCATGTCTCTCTGCTCTCCTCTTCTGTGTCAGTGTCATGTCTCTCTGCTCTCCTTTTCTGTGTCAGTGTCATGTCTCTCTGCTCTCCTCTTCTGTGTCAGTGTCATGTCTCTCTGCTCTCCTTTTCTGTGTCAGTGTCATGTCTCTCTGCTCTCCTCTCCTGTGTCAGTGTCATGTCTCTCAGCTCTCCTGTGTCAGTTTCATGTCTCTCTCCTCTTCTGTGTCAGTGTCATGTCTCTCAGCTCTCCTGTGTCAGTGTCATGTCTCTCAGCTCTCCTCTCCTGTGTCAGTGTCATGCCTCTCTGCTCTCCTCTCCTGTGTCAGTTTCATGTCTCTGTGCTCTCCTCTCCTGTGTCAGTGTCATGTTTCTCTGCTCTCCTCTTCTGTGTCAGTGTCATGTCTCTCTGCTCTCCTCTCCTGTGTCAGTGTCATGTCTCTCTGCTCTCCTCTTCTTTGTCAGTGTCATGTCTCTCTGCTCTCCTCTCCTGTGTCAGTGTCATGTTTCTCTGCTCTCCTCTCCTGTGTCAGTGTCATGTCTCTCAGCTCTCCTGTGTCAGTGTCATGTCTCTCTGCTCTCCTCTCCTGTGTCAGTGTCATGTCTCTCAGCTCTCCTGTGTCAGTGTCATGCCTCTCTGCTCTCCTCTCCTGTGTCAGTTTCATGTCTCTCTGCTCTCCTCTCCTGTGTCAGTGTCATGTCTCTCTGCTCTCCTCTCCTGTGTCAGTTTCATGTCTCTCTGCTCTCCTCTCCTGTGTCAGTTTCATGTCTCTCAGCTCTCCTGTGTCAGTGTCATGTCTCTCTGCTCTCCTCTCCTGTGTCAGTGTCATGTCTCTCAGCTCTCCTGTGTCAGTTTCATGTCTCTCTGCTCTCCTCTCCTGTGTCAGTGTCATGTCTCTCTGCTCTCCTCTCCTGTGTCAGTTTCATGCCTCTCTGCTCTCCTCTCCTGTGTCAGTGTCATGTCTCTCAGCTCTCCTGTGTCAGTTTCATGTCTCTCTGCTCTCCTCTCCTGTGTCAGTGTCATGTCTCTGTGCTCTCCTCTTCTGTGTCAGTGTCATGTCTCTCTGCTCTCCTCTCCTGTGTCAGTGTCATGTTTCTCTGCTCTCCTCTCCTGTGTCAGTATCATGCCTCTCTGCTCTCCTCTCCTGTGTCAGTGTCATGTTTCTCTGCTCTCCTCTCCTGTGTCAGTTTCATGTCTCTCTGCTCTCCTCTCCTGTGTCAGTGGCATGTCTTTCAGCTCTCCTCTCCTGTGTCAGTTTCATGCCTCTCTGCTCTCCTCTCCTGTGTCAGTTTCATGTCTCTCTGCTCTCCTCTCCTGTGTCAGTGTCATGTCTCTCTGCTCTCCTCTCCTGTGTCAGTTTCATGTCTCTCTGCTCTCCTCTCCTGTGTCAGTTTCATGTCTCTCTGCTCTCCTCTCCTGTGTCAGTTTCATGTCTCTCTGCTCTCCTCTCCTGTGTCAGTTTCATGTCTCTCTGCTCTCCTCTCCTGTGTCAGTTTCATGTCTCTCTCCTCTCCTCTCCTGTGTCAGTGTCATGTCTCTCAGCTCTCCTCTCCTGTGTCAGTTTCATGCCTCTCTGCTCTCCTCTCCTGTGTCAGTTTCATGTCTCTCTGCTCTCCTCTCCTGTGTCAGTGTCATGTCTCTCAGCTCTCCTCTCCTGTGTCAGTTTCATGCCTCTCTGCTCTCCTCTCCTGTGTCAGTGTCATGCCTCTCTGCTCTCCTCTCCTGTGTCAGTTTCATGTCTCTCTGCTCTCCTCTCCTGTGTCAGTGTCATGTCTCTCTGCTCTCCTCTCCTGTGTCAGTGTCATGCCTCTCTGCTCTCCTCTCCTGTGTCAGTTTCATGTCTCTCTGCTCTCCTCTCCTGTGTCAGTTTCATGTCTCTCAGCTCTCCTGTGTCAGTGTCATGTCTCTCTGCTCTCCTCTCCTGTGTCAGTTTCATGACTCTCTGCTCTCCTCTCCTGTGTCAGTTTCATGTCTCTCTGCTCTCCTCTCCTGTGTCAGTTTCATGTCTCTCTGCTCTCCTCTCCTGTGTCAGTGTCATGCCTCTCTGCTCTCCTCTCCTGTGTCAGTTTCATGTCTCTCTGCTCTCCTCTCCTGTGTCAGTGTCATGTCTCTCTGCTCTCCTCTCCTGTGTCAGTGTCATGTCTCTCTGCTCTCCTCTCCTGTGTCAGTGTCATGTCTCTCTGCTCTCCTCTCCTGTGTCAGTGTCATGTCTCTCTGCTCTCCTCTCCTGTGTCAGTGTCATGCCTCTCTGCTCTCCTCTACTGTGTCAGTTTCATGTCTCTCTGCTCTCCTCTCCTGTGTCAGTTTCATGTCTCTCTGCTCTCCTCTCCTGTGTCAGTGTCATGTTTCTCTGCTCTCCTCTCCTGTGTCAGTGTCATGTTTCTCTGCTCTCCTCTCCTGTGTCAGTTTCATGTCTATACTAACCAAGGAAAGCCTACTTTAATACTTTGGGCCAGGCCTGGGCAGTTTGAGTTTCATCTAGCACATGTACAGTGGGGAGAACAAGTATTTGATACACTGCCGATTTTGCAGGTTTTCCCTACTTACAAAACATGTAGAGGTCTGTAATTTTTATCATAGGTACACTTCAACTGTGAGAGACGGAATCCAGAATATCACATTGTAGCATTTTATTGCATGACACAAGTATTTGATACATCAGGAAATTTAGAACTTAATATTTGGTACAGAGACCTTTGTTTGCAATTACAGAGATCATACATTTCCTGTAGTTCTTGACCAGGTTTGCACACACTGCAGCAGGGATTTTGGCCCACTCCTCCATACAGATCCTTCAGGTTCCGGGGCTGTCGCTGGATTATACGGACTTTCAGCTCCCTCCAAAGATTTTCTATTAGGTTCAGGTCTGGAGACTGGCTAGGCCACTCCAGGACCTTGAGATGCTTCTTACGGAGCCACTCCCTAGTTGCCCTGGCTGTGTGTTTCGGGTCGTTGTCATGCTGGAAGACCCAGCCACGACCCATCTTCAATGCTCTTACTGAGGGAAGGAGGTTGTTGGCCAAAATCTCACAATACATGGCCCCATCCTCCCCTCAATACGGTGCAGTCGTCCTGTCCCCTTTGCAGAAAAGCATCCCCAAAGAATGATGTTTCCACCTCCATGCTTCACGGTTGGGATGGGGTTCTTGGGGTTGTACTCATCCTTCTTCCAAACACGGCGAGTGGAGTTTAGACCAAAAAGCTCTATTTTTGTCTCATCAGACCACATGACCTTCTCCCATTCCTCCTCTGGATCATCCAGATGGTCATTGGCAATCTTCAGACGGGCCTGGACATGCGCTGGCTTGAGCAGGTGGACCTTGCGTGCGCTGCAGGATTTTAATCCATGACGGCATGGTGTGTTGCTAATGGTTTTCTTTGAGACTGTGGTCCCAGCTCTCTTCAGGTCATTGACCAGGTTCTGCCGTGTAGTTCTGGGCTGATCCCTCACCTTCCTCATGGTCATTGATGCCCCACGAGGTGAGATCTTGCATGGAGCCCCAGACCGAGGGTGATTGACCATCATCTTGAACTTCTTCCATTTTCTAATAATTGCGCCAACAGTTGTTGCCTTCTCACCAAGCTGCTTGCCTATTGTCCTGTAGCCCATCCCGGCCTTGTGCAGGTCTACAATTTTATCCCTGATGTCCTTACACAGCTCTCTGGTCTTGGCCATTGTGGAGAGGTTGGAGTCTGTTTGATTGAGTGTGTGGACAGGTGTCTTTTATAAAGGTAACGAGTTCAAACAGGTGCAGTTATAACAGGTAATGAGTGGAGAACAGGAGGGATTCTTTAAGAAAAACGAACAGGTCTGTGAGAGCCGGAATTCTTACTGGTTGGTAGGTGATCAAATACTTATGTCATGCAATAAAATGCAAATTAATTACTTAAAAATCAGACAATGTGATTTTCTGGATTTTTCACAGTTGAAGTGTACCTATGATAAAAAGTTACAGACCTCTACATGCTTTGTAAGTAGGAAAACCTGCAAAATCGGCAGTGTATCAAATACTTGTTCTCCCCACTGTATATTGTTTCTCTCAAGGTTTCGACTGTTTGGACGTTGGATGACATTATAAACAAGCGGGCGGTGCTGGGCTGTGGACGCTGAACCACTAATTGGTCTAATTGTTAGCAGTTGTCTACAGGGATCCAGCCTGGGGCTGGGCTGCACACACACACACACACAGACACACACACAGACACACACACACACACACACACACACACACACACACACACACACACACACACACACACACACACACACACACACACACACACACACACACACACACACACACGGGTTGTATTGCAGCATTGGAGCAGTGCTGTGATTACAGGTTTAAAGACTTCCTTTGTGTGTTTATGTCCCAGATAGGCTTCAAACGGCCATGATTAGATAAATGACAGATATGGGGATGGGAAAAGGATTGGCATGGAGAGGGGGGAGGCAGGAGATGTGATGGGACAGGAGAGGAGAGACAGAGACAGAGTGACGTATGTCCTTCTCTTTTCACTGAATTTTGGCCGACTCAACTGAGGGTAGTGTTTCTCTCTGTCTTTTAGACACTTGTTTTCCATCCAGGATATGATCTGTTTTATGTTGAGATACAGAAGGACAGCAGTTCTCTTTCAGTGATTACATGGTTCTAAGGGATGGTACGTCAGAGAGGTTTAAGAGGGCAGTTGGTGTTATTTCCTGGGTCAGTCTCTAAAAGCACAGTATCATAACACATTATCACAACACAGTATCACAACACATTATCACAACACATTATCACAACACATTATCACAAAACAGTATCACAACACAGTATCACAACACATTATCACAACACATTATCACAACACAGTATCACAACACAGTGTCACAGCACATTGTCCAACACATTATCCAACACAGTATCACAACACAGTATCACAGCACATTATCACAACACATGATCACAACACAGTGTCACAACACAGTATCACAACACAGTGTCACAACACATTGTCCAACACATTATCCAACACAGTATCACAACACAGTATCACAACACATTATCACAACACAGTGTCACAACACAGTATCTCAACACAGTATCACAACACATTATCCAACACAGTATCACAACACATTATCACAACACATTATCACAACACAATATCACAACACAGCAACACAACACAGTAACACAACACAGTATCACAACACAGTATCACAACACAGTAACACAACACAGTATCCCAACACAGTATCACAACACAGTATTCAACACAGTATTACAAATTGATTACTAGAAATATGTACCAGGCACAATGTTTTTTACATTTTTTGTGTACAGGACACTATTTTCTTCATAACACATGTTCAATTGTCAATACACCAACACATCTGGATCATTTACAACCACTATCATGACACTGTGGTGATCTGTCCCCATGTGATCTGTAATGGCCTCGTCCACTAGAAATGCAGCTGGAGAATCATTCAGCTATATTTTGTCACCTCAATAGCTGAATAGCTGAATTAATTACATGTCTAGATGACACTCACAACTGAAAAAGGCCTGTATTTATTTTTGTCCCTTTAAAACATTGCAATCACTTTGTCTTACCCATAAAAAGTATCGTGATTATATAGGAGGTTTTATTTTATTTTTTATAAGAAGGCTGTTTGAGTTCAAAAGACATTACACGCTATGCTCAGGCAAGGCAGTGGCTTTCGTCTCTCCCCAGTCACCTCACTTTCCAGCCTTTAGCTCAGTGGGCTATGCTCTGCTGAGGTGGGAACAGTCGGTGGCGGGGGTGTTAACGCGAGACGGTAACGGTTCAGCAGCACAGCGCCCAAGCAGCCACCCACTGAAGGAGGGAAAGAGCGTGAAATCCTGAGCACCTGGTGGCAGTTTCTACACAAGTGTCTGCAGCTGGTGCTCTGAGTCTGCAGCAACACAGCCAGCTGTGCTCCCTTCCTCCCTCTCCCCCCCCCCCCTCCCTCCCTCCTCAGTATAACACTATAGAGTGTCTGACAGAGGGTAGGCTATAGGTAGGAAGAACTGGGCCTGGACTGAAAACTATAGGTTTTCTAATTATGCAGCTAATTAGAAAACCAGATGTGTGTGTGCCAGTTTGAGCCATTCAGTGACTGTAATGTTCTGAGTAGAACATTAGAAAGTTAGTGCCGTGATCACTATGGTTGTGGAGGAATGTAACTGTTCCTGTTGACCAGCCTGAAACAAGTCACACCTGTCTGATTAACATCATTAACTTGGTTAGACCTTCCATTCTCATGACATTTTAGTCATTCAGCAGATGCTCTTATCCAGATCGACATACAGTAAGATAGGTGAGACAAACACATACAGTATCACAGTCATAGTAAGTACATTTTCTGTCTCTCAGGCTACCCTCTCAGCCCCTGCTCTCTGTCCCTCTCAGCCCCTGCTGTCTGTCCCTCTCAGCCCCTGCTGTCTGTCCCTCTCAGCCCCTGCTCTCTGTCCCTCTCAGCCCCTGCTCTCTGTCCCTCTCAGCCCCTGCTCTCTGTCCCTCTCAGCCCCTGCTCTCTGTCCCTCTCAGTCCCTGCTCTCTGTTCCATGGAGGTGTGGACAATTAATAACCCCAGTTACTTCCTGTCTTAATGACTGACACAACGGGCATTAAAAGGTGGCAGAGGGTCGAAGGGCACTGGGCTCTGTCAACTAGGGCACATCACACCACTGTCTGGCACTCATTAATCAGGACAACAAGGAGGTGAGTGTGTGTGTGTGTGTGTGTGTGTGTGTGTGTGTGTGTGTGTGTGTGTGTGTGTGTGTGTGTGTGTGTGTGTGTGTGTGTGTGTGTGTGTGTGTGTGTGTGTGTGTGTGTGTGTGTGTGTGTGTGCGTGCGTGCGTGCGTGCGTGTGAGAGAGAGAGAGAGAGAGGTGGATGAGAAAGGGAAAAGGAAGGAGTATTTCTTGTAGAGGGGAGACGAGAGACAGAATTGTGACGGAATCAACTAGCTGGTACAGTAAGTCAGGAAGCTGAAGAGAATATATCCTGAGGGTGGTGGGGGATATAGTGGGAAGTACATAACATCACTACATAACAAGAGAATATATATCCTGAGGGTGGTGGGGGATATAGTGGGAAGTACATAACATCCCTACATAACAAGAGAATATATATCCTGGGGGTGGTGGGGGATATAGTGGGAAGTACATAACATCCCTACATAACAAGAGAATATATATCCTGGGGGTGGTGGGGGATATAGTGGGAACTACATAACATCACTACATAACAAGATAATATATATCCTGAGGGTGGTGGGGGATATAGTGGGAACTACATAACATCCCTACATAACAAGAGAATATATATCCTGAGGGTGGTGGGGGATATAGTAGGAAGTACATAACATCATTACATAACAAGAGAATATATATCCTGAGGGTGGTGGGGGATATAGTAGGAAGTACATAACAACACTACATAACAAGAGAATATATATCCTGGGGTGGTGGGGGATATAGTAGGAAGTACATAACAACACTACATAACAAGAGAATATATATCCTGAGGGTGGTGGGGGATATAGTGGGAAGTACATAACAAGAGAATATATATCCTGGGGGTGGTGGGGGATATAATGGGAAGTACATAACATCACTACTAATGCACTACATAACATCCCTACATAACAAGAGAATATATATCCTGAGGGTGGTGGGGGATATAGTGGGAAGTACATAACATCACTACATAACAAGAGAATATATATCCTGAGGGTGGTGGGGGATATAGTAGGAAGTACATAACATCATTACATAACAAGAGAATATATATCCTGAGGGTGGTGGGGGATATAGTAGGAAGTACATAACATCATTACATAACAAGAGAATATATATCCTGGGGGTGGTGGGGGATATAGTGGGAAGTACATAAGAGAATATATATCCTGGGGGTGGTGGGGGATATAGTGGGAAGTACATAACATCACTACATAACAAGAGAATATATATCCTGAGGGTGGTGGGGGATATAGTAGGAAGTACATAACATCATTACATAACAAGAGAATATATATCCTGGGGGTGGTGGGGGATATAGTGGGAAGTACATAACAAGAGAATATATATCCTGGGGTGGTGGGGGATATAGTGGGAAGTACATAACATCACTACTAATGCACTACATAACATGTCTCAGTAAGAAACAGACAGATGTTGAAACCAAACCCCTCTACTGCTAGGCTACACCACCCCGAGATGAAACTCAGTCAGACGGACCACATCACATCACAGCCTCCAAAAACAACCGTTTAATTACGCCGAATCGCCTAAATTAACCGTCGACGAGCCACAGCTTTCAAGTCCACCTCTAAATAGCATTCGATCAAAGTGTGATGGATTTTATGTCCTTAAAAACACATCTGAAGTGCATTCCGGATGGTAAAAACACAAACAATTAAAGACTAATAAGGCTCCAACTGTTAGACGTCTGGAATCCCATAATTTTATGTGTGGATATTTCACACAGTAAAAGTTCCGTTGCTTGTAAACCACAAAGACACGCCGACTCATAAGGAGGGATGAGATGTAACAGGATCCTGGTCGTTGTAAACCTCATAAGGAGGGATGAGATGTAAAAGGATCCTGGTCGTTGTAAACCTCATAAGGAGGGATGAGATGTAAAAGGATCCTGGTCGTTGTAAACCTCATAAGGAGGGATGAGATGTAAAAGGATCCTGGTCGTTGTACCTCATAAGGAGGGATGAGATGTAACAGGATCCTGGTCGTTGTACCTCATAAGGAGGGATGAGATGTAAAAGGATCCTGGTCGTTGTACCTCATAAGGAGGGATGAGATGTAACAGGATCCTGGTCGTTGTAAACCTCATAAGGAGGGATGAGATGTAAAAGGATCCTGGTCGTTGTAAACCTCATAAGGAGGGATGAGATGTAAAAGGATCCTGGTCGTTGTAAACCTCATAAGGAGGGATGAGATGTAAAAGGATCCTGGTCGTTGTAAACCTCATAAGGAGGGATGAGATGTAAAAGGATCCTGGTCGTTGTAAACCTCATAAGGAGGGATGAGATGTAAAAGGATCCTGGTCGTTGTAAACCCCATAAGGAGGGATGAGATGTAAAAGGATCCTGGTCGTTGTAAACCTCATAAGGGGGGATGAGATGTAAAAGGATCCTGGTCGTTGTACCTCATAAGGAGGGATGAGATGTAAAAGGATCCTGGTCGTTGTAAACCTCATAAGGAGGGATGAGATGTAACAGGATCCTGGTCGTTGTAAACCTCATAAGGAGGGATGAGATGTAACAGGATCCTGGTCGTTGTACCTCATAAGGAGGGATAAGATGTAAAAGGATCCTGGTCGTTGTACCTCATAAGGAGGGATGAGATGTAAAAGGATCCTGGTCGTTGTAAACCTCATAAGGAGGGATGAGATGTAATAGGATCCTGGTCGTTGTAAACCTCATAAGGAGGGATGAGATGTAAAAGGATCCTGGTCGTTGTAAACCTCATAAGGAGGGATGAGATGTAATAGGATCCTGGTCGTTGTAAACCTCATAAGGAGGGATGAGATGTAAAAGGATCCTGGTCGTTGTACCTCATAAGGAGGGATGAGATGTAAAAGGATCCTGGTCGTTGTAAACCTCATAAGGAGGGATGAGATGTAAAAGGATCCTGGTCGTTGTACCTCATAAGGAGGGATGAGATGTAAAAGGATCCTGGTCGTTGTAAACCTCATAAGGAGGGATGAGATGTAAAAGGATCCTGGTCGTTGTAAACCTCATAAGGAGGGATGAGATGTAAAAGGATCCTGGTCGTTGTAAACCTCATAAGGAGGGATGAGATGTAAAAGGATCCTGGTCGTTGGAAACCTCACAAGGAGGGATGAGATGTAAAAGGATCCTGGTCGTTGTACCTCATAAGGAGGGATGAGATGTAAAAGGATCCTGGTCGTTGTAAACCTCATAAGGAGGGATGAGATGTAAAAGGATCCTGGTCGTTGTAAACCTCATAAGGAGGGATGAGATGTAAAAGGATCCTGGTCGTTGTAAACCTCATAAGGAGGGATGAGATGTAAAAGGATCCTGGTCGTTGTAAACCTCATAAGGAGGGATGAGATGTAAAAGGATCCTGGTCGTTGTAAACCTCATAAGGAGGGATGAGATGTAACAGGATCCTGGTCGTTGTAAACCTCATAAGGAGGGATGAGATGTAACAGGATCCTGGTCGTTGTAAACCTCATACGGAGGGATGAGATGTAACAGGATCCTGGTCGTTGTAAACCTCATAAGGAGGGATGAGATGTAAAAGGATCCTGGTCGTTGTAAACCTCATAAGGAGGGATGAGATATAAAAGGATCCTGGTCGTTGTAAACCTCATAAGGAGGGATGAGATATAAAAGGATCCTGGTCGTTGTAAACCTCATAAGGAGGGATGAGATGTAAAATGATCCTGGTCGTTGTAAACCTCATAAGGAGGGATGAGATATAAAAGGATCCTGGTCGTTGTAAACCTCATAAGGAGGGATGAGATGTAAAAGGATCCTGGTCGTTGTAAACCTCATAAGGAGGGATGAGATATAAAAGGATCCTGGTCGTTGTAAACCTCATAAGGAGGGATGAGATGTAAAATGATCCTGGTCGTTGTAAACCTCATAAGGAGGGATGAGATGTAAAAGGATCCTGGTCGTTGTAAACCTCATAAGGAGGGATGAGATGTAAAAGGATCCTGGTCGTTGTAAACCTCATAAGGAGGGATGAGATGTAAAAGGATCCTGGTCGTTGTAAACCTCATAAGGAGGGATGAGATGTAAAAGGATCCTGGTCGTTGTAAACCTCATACGGAGGGATGAGATGTAAAAGGATCCTGGTCGTTGTAAACCTCATAAGGAGGGATGAGATGTAAAAGGATCCTGGTCGTTCTATAAACGTCACTTTGACATACCAGTTTCAGACTGGTTCATTTATCTTGAAAGGGGTATGATTTATGAAATGGCAGTTTGGGAATCATGTTTCAACTACTAATTTTCTTGGCTAAACATCTCACCACATTGCTCTTATTCCTCTATTCATAGTGCTTTCAGTCTGTACATTTACATTATAGTAATTCACCAGACACATGTCTTATTTCATTGTTTTTATTTAACATTTATTTAACTAGACAATTCAGTTAAGAACAAATTCCTATTTACAATGACGGACGACCCCGGGCCAAACCCGGACGACCCCGGGCCAGACCCGGACGACCCCCGGCCAAACCCGGACGACCCCGGGCCAAACCCGGACGACCCCGGGCCAAACCCGGACGACACTGGGCCAATTGTGAGCCGCCCTATGGGACTCTCAATCACGAATCGAACAAGGGTCTGTAGTGACACCTCTAGCACTGAGGTGCAGTGCCTTAGACCGCTGCGCCACTCGGGAGCCCCACTGACCTAGAGTGATTAACAGTAAGGGCATTCATCTTAAGGCAGCCAGGTGAGACGACTACATACAGAATCACAGTCAGAGTAGCCCTTCTTTCATGCACATTCTGGGAATCCCTCCACTCTCCCTCTGTCATCCATCCAGACACTGCCCAGGCAGGCAGGCACCTTCCAGGTGAATGATTGACCCTGGTGGATTAGTGTAGGCACCCTTCAGGTATTAACAGCAGCAGTCATCAACATGGTCACATGATGCCTCCAATCCATCAGCCATTCTCCTCTATTTGGCTTATCTTGATAAGAGGAGCGGGTTACTTATTGGCACCCTGGTAGACACACACACACACACACACACACACACACACACACACACACACACACACACACACACACACACACACACACACACACACACCTCTGGGAGTTGACCCTGATATAGTTTAATCTGTCCCTATGGAAGACAGCTCGTTAACCAGCGTTATGTGGGGACAGGGTGTATTTTAAGCAATTAATTTGCAACCCGGGAGCCAAACTGGAACTTTTAAATATTGACCACTGCACTGAGAAAATGAATAAGAAGAAAGTATTTGGGAGTATCATTATGCATAGAAGCATCCAGGAGATTGAGTAGACCTGACATTTGACCTCTTATAGCCCTGCCTGATGGTTAACGTGATTGGCTACAATGTGAGAGCCAATGATCTATTAAGAATTAGCACCCTGACTGTTACACACGGCTGTAGGTTTGGAATGAAGTGTGTCACTGCACAGCAGTTTGTGTGTGCTCTGTCCCTCTGTCCCTCTGTCATTCTGTCACTTCTTCCCTTTCTCTCTTCTCTCTATGGCTTTGTATCTGGTCTCTCTCGACAGCCGGCGCCTGGGAGTTTTCCAAGCAATGTTCCAGCATGGTTCAGGTTGGCAAGGTGGTTCAGCACAAAAGGGTTTTTGTAAGGAGTGTTGAGTAACAAAAAAATAATAAACTACAAAAAGTGTCCTATTTATTTTCTCTATCAAACAAACTTATTGTGGAGGATGAAGTTGACAGCTCAACAAGTATCAATAATCAACCGGGTATCACAGTCGTGAGTGCCACAGGAGCGTATCATCCTGTTGTAGGTTGTAGTTTATATCATCATGTCTTTCTAGCTAGGTTGTAGTTTTTTATCATCCTGTCTTATTGAGCTAGGTTGTAGTTTATATCATCATGTCTTTCTAGCTAGGTTGTAGTTTTTTATCATCCTGTCTTTCTAGCTAGGTTGTAGTTTTTTATCATCCTGTCTTATCTGGGTAGGTTGTAGTTTTTATCATCCTGTCTTATCTGGGTAGGTTGTAGTTTTTATCATCCTGTCTTTCTAGCTAGGTTGTAGTTTGTATCATCCTGTCTTTCTAGCTAGGTTGTAGTTTATATCATCATGTCTTTCTAGCTAGGTTGTAGTTTTTTATCATCCTGTCTTTCTAGCTAGGTTGTAGTTTTTTATCATCCTGTCTTATTGAGCTAGGCTGTAGTTTATATCATCATGTCTTTCTAGCTAGGTTGTAGTTTATATCATCCTGTCTTATCTGGGTAGGTTGTAGTTTTTATCATCCTGTCTTATCTGGGTAGGTTGTAGTTTTTATCATCCTGTCTTTCTAGCTAGGTTGTAGTTTTTATCATCCTGTCTTTCTAGCTAGGTTGTAGTTTTTATCATCCTGTCTTTCTAGCTAGGTTGTAGTTTATATCATCATGTCTTTCTAGCTAGGTTGTAGTTTGTATCATCCTGTCTTTCTAGCTAGGTTGTAGTTTTTTAGCATCATGTCTTTCTAGCTAGGTTGTAGTTTTTATCATCCTGTCTTATCTGGGTAGGTTGTAGTTTTTATCATCCTGTCTTATCTGGGTAGGTTGTAGTTTTTATCATCCTGTCTTTCTAGCTAGGTTGTAGTTTTTAGCATCATGTCTTTCTAGCTAGGTTGTAGTTTTTATCATCCTGTCTTATCTGGGTAGGTTGTAGTTTTTATCATCCCGTCTTTCTAGCTAGGTTGTAGTTTTTATCATCCTGCCTTATCTGGGTAGGTTGTAGTTTTTATCATCCCGTCTTTCTAGCTAGGTTGTAGTTTTTATCATCCTGTCTTATCTGGGTAGGTTGTAGTTTTTATCATCCCGTCTTTCTAGCTAGGTTGTAGTTTTTATCATCCTGTCTTTCTAGCTAGGTTGAAGTTTGTATCATCCTGTCTTTCTAGCTAGGTTGTAGTTTTATAGCATCATGTCTTTCTAGCTAGGTTGTAGTTTTTATCATCCTGTCTTTCTAGCTAGGTTGAAGTTTTTATCATCCTGTCTTTCTAGCTAGGTTGTAGTTTTTATCATCCCGTCTTTCTAGCTAGGTTGTAGTTTTTATCATCCTGTCTTATCTGGGTAGGTTGTAGTTTTTATCATCCTGTCTTATCTGGGTAGGTTGTAGTTTTTATCACCCTGTCTTATCTGGGTAGGTTGTAGTTTCTTGTCCACACTGTGTTACTGCAGAGCCTAGTGCCACGTGTTGTTGGCTTGGTGCCTGTGGTGTGTGCTTGGTGCCCGTGGTGTGCTCCATGGTGTGTGCTTGGTGCCTGTGGTGTGTGCTTGGTGCCCGTGGTGTGTGCTTGGTGCCCGTGGTGTGCTCCATGGTGTGTGCTTGGTGCCCGTGGTGTGTTCTTGGTGCCCGCGGTGTTGGCTTGGTGCCTGTGGTGTTGACTTGATGCCCGTGGTGTGCTCCATGGTGTGTGCTTGGTGCCCGTGGTGTGTGCTTGGTGCCCGTGGTGTGCTCCATGGTGTGTGCTTGGTGCCCGTGGTGTGCTCCATGGTGTGTGCTTGGTGCCCGTGGTGTGCTCCATGGTGTGTGCTTGGTGCCCGTGGTGTGCTCCATGGTGTGTGCTTGGTGCCCGTGGTGTGCTCCATGGTGTGTGCTTGGTGCCCGTGGTGTGCTCCATGGTGTGTGCTTGGTGCCCGTGGTGTGCTCCATGGTGTGTGCTTGGTGCCCGTGGTGTGCTCCATGGTGTGTGCTCCCTGCGCCACAGTATTAGTGTGTTTGTCAGAGTGTGGATTCATCTGCCGGAGTGGGGAAGTGTGTGAGCGTGCTAGCAAGGGGATCACAGGTGTGTTTCTGCGCTCCGCAGAGAGAGCCCCCACCGCCCAACCCCCACGTCCCTATGCATCCTGGGTAATATCAGCCCACAGAGCACCTGCGTCCCTCTCCCACTCACCCCACACACACCTCTAATAGCAGCTTATCAGGCAGTAATATGGTTTCTGTAATGCCCAGCTGTGGTTACTCAGCCCCACAATATACACACACACACAATACACACTCACACACGTATACACACACACTCACACACTGTCCCTGCAGTCTCAATAAGCACATCCTGTACTGTCCAACTGACTCTGTTAGCATTAGGGTAGCTAGACCACCACACAGACAGACAGTGCCACACAGATGGATAAATGGAGCTCTGTCTTTCTGTCACACACACACACACACACACACACTGCAGCGTGATGACAGCCCCCCCCACACACACACTCCCGTCATCTCCCTCAAACGAATATTATCCACCAAATACACAATGATGCCTTTTATTGTGTCTGTGTAACTATGGCCATGTGTGTGTGGCCCACATACACCACTACAGTTAGCTGGGATGTGTTTCTATTGCTGTGGGCTAATTCTGAATAGATCACTTTTGGAGAGGAACCAGAGGCACCCCTGAGG
>NW_027261148.1:0-47500 GCF_045791955.1 Oncorhynchus clarkii lewisi | reverse complement strand
ACAATTTGTATTTATTATTTTATTCATTTTATTTCACCTTTGTTTAACCAGGAAGGCCAGTTGAGAACAAGTTCTCATTTACAACTGCGACCTGACCAAGATAGGTCAGTACAGGTGCATCAAAGCTGGGACCGAGAGACGGAAAAACAGCTTCTATCTTAAGGCCATCAGACTGTTAAACAGCATCACTAACTCAGAGAGGCTGCTGCCTACATTGAGACCCAATCACTGGCCACTTCAATAAATGGATCACTTGTCACTTTAAACAATGCCACTTTAAATAATGTTTACATATCTTACATTACTCATATCATGTGTATATACTGTATCTTATACCATCTATTGGATCTTGCCTATGCCGCTCGGCTATCGCTCAACCATATATTTAAATGTACATATTCTCATTCACCCCTTTAGATTTGTGTGTATTAGGTAGTTGTTGGGGAATTGTTAGATTACTTGTTAGATATTACTGCACTGTCGGAACTAGAAGCACAAGCATTTCGCTACACTCGCATTACCATCTGCTAACCATGTGTATGTGACAAATAAAATGTGATTTGATTTGATGTAAGTACCTTAATGTGTTTGGATACCAGGAACAGAAGCTGCTGCCTTGACAACAGCTAATGGGGATTGCTAATAAATTGGATCAAACAAATGGCCTTAGTTTACCTGGTTGTTAGCTAGCTAGCGTAGCTTGGGGATAGCTACAGCTGGGTAGCGTTTCTAGCTATCAACATCTTTGGTCCAACGTCAGCTGTCCCAGAACTAGCATGGCATTCTGTTCTACTTCTATGATCTAGTCTAAAGTTCTGTCTGTCTGACACCACTGACATGTACAGCTCTCTGGGCGAGGTTCTGTCTGTCTAACACCACTGACATGTACAGCTCTCTGGGTGAGGTTCTGTCTGTCTAACACCACTGACATGTACAGCTCTCTGGGTGAGGTTCTGTCTGTCTAACACCACTGACATGTACAGCTCTTTGGGTGAGGTTCTGTCTGTCTAACACCACTGACATGCACAGCTCTCTGGGTAAGGTTCTGTCTGTCTAACACCACTGACATGCACAGCTCTCTGGGTAAGGTTCTGTCTGTCTAACACCACTGACATGTACAGCTCTCTGGGTGAGGTTCTGTCTGTCTAACACCACTGACATGTCTCTTTTTCCCCTCCAGATACAAACTAATACATACCAACAACAACTTACAGACAAACACAAACAATGACTACATCTCCTCTGACCAGACCTGCACGCTCACACCCAGTGGTGTAAAGTACTGAAGTAAAAATACTTTAAAGTACTACGTAAGTAGTTTTTTGGGGTACCTGTACTTTACTATTTATATTTTTGACTACTTTTACATTTCACTATATTCCTTAAGAAAATATTGTACTTTTTACAACATACATTTTCTTTGACACCCAAAAGTACTCGATACATTTTGAATTAGCAGGACAGGAAAATAGTCAAATTCATGCACTTATCAACCGAACATCCCTGGTCATCCCTACTGCCTCTGATCTGGCAGACTCACTAAACAGAGAACATCCCTGGTCATCCCTACTGCCTCTGATCTGGCAGACTCACTAAACAGAGAACATCCCTGGTCATCTCTACTGCCTCTTATCTGGCAGACTCACTAAACAGAGAACATCCCTGGTCATCTCTACTGCCTCTGATCTGGCGGACTCACTAAACAGAGAACATCCCTGGTCATCCCTACTGCCTCTGATCTGGCAGACTCACTAAACAGAGAACATCCCTGGTCATCTCTACTGCCTCTTATCTGGCAGACTCACTAAACAGAGAACATCCCTGGTCATCTCTACTGCCTCTTATCTGGAGGACTCACTAAACAGAGAACATCCCTGGTCATCTCTACTGCCTCTGATCTGGCAGACTCACTAAACAGAGAACATCCCTGGTCATCTCTACTGCCTCTGATCTGGCGGACTCACTAAACAGAGAACATCCCTGGTCATCCCTACTGCCTCTGATCTGGCAGACTCACTAAACAGAGAACATCCCCGGTCATCTCTACTGCCTCTTATCTGGAGGACTCACTAAACAGAGAACATCCCTGGTCATCTCTACTGCCTCTGATCTGGAGGACTCACTAAACAGAGAACATCCCTGGTCATCTCTACTGCCTCTGATCTGGCAGACTCACTAAACAGAGAACATCCCTGGTCATCCCTACTGCCTCTTATCTGGAGGACTCACTAAACAGAGAACATCCCTGGTCATCCCTACTGCCTCTGATCTGACAGACTCACTAAACAGAGAACATCCCCGGTCATCTCTACTGCCTCTTATCTGGAGGACTCACTAAACAGAGAACATCCCTGGTCATCTCTACTGCCTCTGATCTGGAGGACTCACTAAACAGAGAACATCCCTGGTCATCTCTACTGCCTCTGATCTGGCAGACTCACTAAACAGAGAACATCCCTGGTCATCCCTACTGCCTCTTATCTGGAGGACTCACTAAACAGAGAACATCCCTGGTCATCTCTACTGCCTCTGATCTGGAGGACTCACTAAACAGAGAACATCCCTGGTCATCTCTACTGCCTCTGATCTGGCAGACTCACTAAACAGAGAACATCCCTGGTCATCCCTACTGCCTCTTATCTGGAGGACTCACTAAACAGAGAACATCCCTGGTCATCTCTACTGCCTCTGATCTGGCGGACTCACTAAACAGAGAACATCCATGGTCATCTCTACTGCCTCTGATCTGGCAGACTCACTAAACAGAGAACATCCCTGGTCATCCCTACTGGCTCTTATCTGGAGGACTCACTAAACAGAGAACATCCCTGGTCATCTCTACTGCCTCTGATCTGGAGGACTCACTAAACAGAGAACATCCCTGGTCATCTCTACTGCCTCTGATCTGGCAGACTCACTAAACAGAGAACATCCCTGGTCATCCCTACTGCCTCTTATCTGGAGGACTCACTAAACAGAGAACATCCCTGGTCATCCCTACTGCCTCTGATCTGGCGGACTCACTAAACAGAGAACATCCCCGGTCATCTCTACTGCCTCTTATCTGGAGGACTCACTAAACAGAGAACATCCCTGGTCATCTCTACTGCCTCTGATCTGGAGGACTCACTAAACAGAGAACATCCCTGGTCATCTCTACTGCCTCTGATCTGGCAGACTCACTAAACAGAGAACATCCCTGGTCATCCCTACTGCCTCTTATCTGGAGGACTCACTAAACAGAGAACATCCCTGGTCATCTCTACTGCCTCTGATCTGGAGGACTCACTAAACAGAGAACATCCCTGGTCATCTCTACTGCCTCTGATCTGGCAGACTCACTAAACAGAGAACATCCCTGGTCATCCCTACTGCCTCTTATCTGGAGGACTCACTAAACAGAGAACATCCCTGGTCATCTCTACTGCCTCTGATCTGGCGGACTCACTAAACAGAGAACATCCATGGTCATCTCTACTGCCTCTGATCTGGCAGACTCACTAAACAGAGAACATCCCTGGTCATCCCTACTGCCTCTTATCTGGAGGACTCACTAAACAGAGAACATCCCTGGTCATCTCTACTGCCTCTGATCTGGAGGACTCACTAAACAGAGAACATCCCTGGTCATCTCTACTGCCTCTGATCTGGCAGACTCACTAAACAGAGAACATCCCTGGTCATCCCTACTGCCTCTTATCTGGAGGACTCACTAAACAGAGAACATCCCTGGTCATCTCTACTGCCTCTGATCTGGCGGACTCACTAAACAGAGAACATCCATGGTCATCTCTACTGCCTCTGATCTGGCAGACTCACTTGCTTCGTTTGTAAAATATGTCTAAATGTTGGAGTGTGCCCGTGGCTTGCCGTAAATTACCATCTGGTTTGCTTAATATAAGGAATTTAAAATTATTTATACTTTTACTTTGATACTTAAGTATACTTTACACCAAATACTTTTAGACTTTTTTTACTTTTGTCATTTTCTATTAAGGTATCTTTACTTTTACTCAAGTATGACAGTTAGGTACTTTTTCCACCAATGCTCACACCCTCATCCATGACCACACCCCCATCCCTAACCACACCCCCATCCCTGACCACACCCCCATCCCTGACCACACCGCCATCCCTGACCACACCGCCATCCCTGACCACACCGCCATCCCTGACCACACCCCCATCCCTGACCACACACCCATCCCTAACCACACCCCCATCCCTGACCACACCCCCATCCCTGACCACACCCCCATCCCTGACCACACCCTCATCCATGACCACACCCATCCCTGACCACACCCCCATCCCTGACCACACCCCCACCCCTGACCACACCCTCATCCCTGACCACACCCCCATCCCTGACCACACCCATCCCTGACCACACCCATCCCTGACCACACCCCCATCCCTGACCACACCTTCACCCCTGACCACACCCCCATCCCTGACCACACCCTCACCTCTGACCACACCCATCCCTGACCACCCTCAAACCTGACCACACCCTCACCCCTGACCACCACACCCTCACCCCTGACCACACCCATCCCTGACCACCCTCATCCCTGACCACACCCTCGTCCCTGACCACACCCATCCCTGACCACACCCATCCCTGACCACACCCCCATCCCTATGGCTTGCCACTTGGCTTTGTTTTTATCAGTTGCCCATGCTATTTCAATAATAAATCATTAGATTTTTCCATTGCGTTAATGATGGCGTATTGATTGATTTCCAAGTTCTTAGTATAAGAATTTTGGCCTTTTCATGTACAAAGAAGACCAGACAAATATTCAACATTTGCTGTGTTTGGGTAACCTTAACAAACTGCTGAAATAGAACAGTTTGTAGCCTACTTAGTTATAAAACAAGACAATTTCAGTCAAATAACTGGAAACAAGGCCAACTTAAATTACCAACACAGATAAGTCAAATAACTGGAAACAAGGCCAACATAAATTACCAACACAGATAAGTCAAATAACTGGAAACAAGGCCAACTTAAATTACCAACACAGATAAGTCAAATAACTGGAAACAAGGCCAACTTAAATTACCAACACAGATAAGTCAAATAACTGGAAACAAGGCCAACATAAATTACCAACACAGATAAGTCAATATTATATTTATTATGTTCAGATTGCAACTAATTTCCATCTAATATGTGAGAATGTCATTTCAGTTTGTCATTCCTCACCTCAAAGAGGGTAATATCATGAATCTAGCCCTCACCCACCCTTACTCATTAACCATTCAGATGCTGATTGTAGCCAGTTTAAAAAAGGAGATTCAAAATTAGGTTTCACCTGGCAACAATTGTTTTCAGAAGTTCATTTATTGGTCACTGTTTGTTTTGGAAACGGTAAGCAGATCACTGATCAACATACAGGACATCTGGAGATGTACACTCAGTTCAGTAACAACTTCACGATGGCCCGTATTCATAAAACGTCTCAGAGTGCTGATCTAGGATCAGGTCCCCCATGTCCATGTAATCTTATTCATTATAATGTAAAAGGATAAACTGATCCGAGATCAGCACTCCTACTATGAGACACTTTGTGAATATATCTCACACACAGAAAGCAACACATCTTCACCGATATCAAATAGAAAATATGAATAACAGCCATAATGAGGACAATAAACTTAGATTATTACAAGAACATTAAATATGGTTTTGATTTAAGTGCTGCTAGGTTGGTGAAATGGGAACGATTTGTTGACGGTAAGGGAGAGTGAATGCATTGCACACAGCCAATGCAAGGATTTCCCAGACATTATGGGAACGTTCATAGGATAACCAATCAGAACAAACTGTTCATGCACTGTACAGTATCTCATGGCGCTGCTCTAAGAATACGACGACAGACTCTGTGATGAAACTCATAACTGGGGCCTTGGTTTTAATCATCTTTGTGGATATGCCCATTTAATAAATGAAAACATTTTCATTTTCTAAACAATGAATCATGTTCTTACAGCAGCCTGTCATTGTCTATGACTCGATTACCCAGAGTGCATCTCTTCTCTCATTCTGAGGTACTCTGTTGTCTTTTCACCATCCCTGCCTGTCTACCTCCATAGGTCCTGACCTGTACCCACATCCACTGTGGTGTGGTAGGACTCTCCTCTACTTAAAACCATCCTCATGGTCTTCAGGACCAGACACGTTCTTTCCTCATCCTTTCCTCATCCGTCCATCCGTTCTCCCCTCTGTTCTATCTGTCTCGTCATCCCTCCATCCCTCTGTCCTGGGCTTGTCTGTCTGTCGTTCCGTTCCCTCCTCCATGGCCCGAGGGGGTTATCTATGGTGCTCTCCAGAGTCATTGGGACTCTTTGGGCACGTATAGGGGGGTAAGGAGGTGGGCCGGGGGCCTGAGGCTTTGCCATTGTCCTTCTCCTCCTCTCCCTCCATTCCTCCTACTCCTCTTTCTCCTCCTCCTCTTCCCTCCGTTCTGTCAGTCTCCTCGGAACCACCCCGCCCGTCCTCGCTGGACTCGACGACGTCTGACCCCTCCGACTCAGAGAACAGCTCCCCGTCGCGGTACTCAGTCCCTTCCACCCCCTCCCTGTCCCTCTCCTCCCCCGCCTCCCCCTCCCCTGCACTGCTCATCTGGGTGGTGCTGTTGTGGTGCTTGATGTGGTAGCGCTGGTTCTGGAAGAACTTGACCAGGGTGTGCTTAGGAAGGTCCAGCTGGGCCGACAGGGTGTGGATAGCCTCCTGGTCAGGGTAGAGGCCCACGTCACCGATGAAGCTCTGCAGGATGGCCAGAGCCTCCAGGGAGATCCGGGTCCGCGACCGCAGCTTTCTGGACCCGCCACTCACGCTGCCGTTGTCCTTGCCTCGAGTCCCATCCGAGTTGTGGCCCCTGGAGCCAGGCGTGGGAGTGGGGAGAGGGGATGGGTCCCGCATGGGAGATGGAGATGGGGATGGGGCCTTCCTTGGAGGTAAGGGCTGCCTGTGCAGTGCCTGTGGAGAAAAAGAGGAGGTGTCATGTTGAATCCCATCAGAGCAGACTGTCAACATAGGAAATCAGCCCACAGACTCTAAGTAATAATCAGTCTATTCTCTAAGGAATAATCAGTATATTCTCTAAGGAATAAACAGTTCATTCTCTAACTAAGTCTGACAACACAATATGCACATTCATATAATAAACTGAAAAACTCAACAACAACAACAGAGACAGTAGAAGAAGTTCACCTAAACATAGGATACACTCCCCCCTTAGAGGTAACTCATTTCATTTACTTTCTAGGGGGTTAGTTGTACAATAACAGAGATCCCATAGACCAGAGAGTTCCCTAGAAGCTCATAAACAACAACAGCAGCAGAGAGTGGTTCCCTAAGGAATAGGATAGACTCCCCCCTCTTAGTGGCAGCCCATTAACATCCTAGGGGGTTAGTTGGAACGTGTGGTACTGGAGCTGAGATCCCATTGACCAGACAGAGAGGTCCTAGTCCCAGGCCCATCACATTCCCCTCTCCTGGGGCTATTAGAAGGGCGGGGTGCCTGAACGCCCTAACACTGGAATGCTGCGCCCATAAATCTGTGGTCCGGGAAAATTAAAGGACCTAAATAAAGATAATAGTAATTATTTTTCCCCCTTCAATAATAACATGGTATGTTTCAAATAATATTGAGGTTAGGCCAGACCATGGAGTATTTCTAAATGCTCTTTGGTGGGTTGGTGAGAGAAGGCCTTTTGGTCTTCAGGAAATGTGTGGGCTCCTTGTTTTATGCCTCCTTGTCTATTTCTGATGTCACAAAGGGGCAATCTGAAGTTTCCGTAACAAGCTGAGGGACGGGGCTGTTGAAATGTTACCACTCTCAAATTCATAGAGAGAGAGCTATGGATGCAAGGACTGACCATCCATGATATCAAAATGATAGTTTTAACCATGTTTTGAGGCGATACAATGTTTGTTTACATTTACATTGCTGAAAAACATTGGAGTAAAACAAGCTTATATTCTGGGTTCTGATGAGGTACGACTATTGAGCTTTGCTCATGAGGCATTTCTAAGTTATATTCTTCAAGAATCAATGAGTACATATCATTGATTTAAAAGTCTAAAAATGTATGTAGCAACTGCCCCTTTAAAGGAGACTAACTGGAAGTGGATGACTAAAATGTCTTAAAGGAGACAAACCTGACAGGAAGTGGATGACTAAAAGGTCTTAAAGGAGACAAACCTGACAGGAAGTGGATGACTTAGTGTAAGGAACAGGTGGTGGGATAGAGAGAGAAACGTCCCAGGCATCCCACCACTGTCCTGGAAACCCTTTAACAATCAATCCAGTCAGTCCTTCCATAACTCTAAATCCAACCCAACAACAGAACACACAACATCACTAAAACATCATAACTCTAAATCCAACCCAACAACAGAACACACAACATCACTAAATATCATAACTCTAAATCCAACCCAACAACAGAACACACAACATCACTAAAACATCATAACTCTAAATCCAACCCAACAACAGAACACACAACATCACTAAACATCATAACTCTAAATCCAACCCAACATCAGAACACACAACATCACTAAAATATCATAACTCTAAATCCAACCCAACAACAGAACACACAACATCACTAAACATCATAACTCTAAATCCAACCCAACAACAACATCACTAAAACATCATAACTCTAAATCCAACCCAACAACAGAACACACAACATCACTAAATGATCATAACTCTAAATCCAACCCAACAACAGAACACACAACATCACTAAAACATCATAACTCTAAATCCAACCCAACAACAGAACACACAACATCACTGAAATATCATAACTCTAAATCCAACCCAACAACAGAACACACAACATCACTAAACATCATAACTCTAAATCCAACCCAACAACAGAACACACAACATCACTAAAATATCATAACTCTAAATCCAACCCAACAACAGAACACACAACATCACTAAAACATCATAACTCTAAATCCAACCCAACATCAGAACACACATCACTAAACATCATAACTCTAAATCCAACCCAACAACAGAACACACAACATCACTAAACATCATAACTCTAAATCCAACCCAACATCAGAACACACAACATCACTAAAATATTATAACTCTAAATCCAACCCAACAACAGAACACACAACATCACTAAAATATCATAACTCTAAATCCAACCCAACATCAGAACACACAACATCACTAAAATATCATAACTCTAAATCCAACCCAACATCAGAACACACAACATCACTAAAATATTATAACTCTAAATCCAACCCAACAACAGAACACACAACATCACTCAAATATATCTGGTTCTTTGTTTCTCTGTTGTCATTATGGATGCAACACTCTGGAGGAAATGAGTCTCATCAAGAAAAGTAAATAATCTGTGAGGAGAGGATGAAAGAATGATAGAGACCCTGAATAATGTAGCTGTCCTGGTTAGAGAGGGTCCACATTAGGGTACAGACCCTGAATAATGTAGCTGTCCTGGTTAGAGAGGGTCCTCATTAGGGTACAGACCCTGAATAATGTAGCTGTCCTGGTTAGAGCGGGTCCTCATCAGGGTACAGACCCTGAATAATGTAGCTGTCCTGGTTAGAGAGGGTCCTCATTAGGGTACAGACAGACCCTGAATAATGTAGCTGTCCTGGTTAGGGAGGGTCCTCATCAGGGTACAGACCCTGAATAATGTAGCTGTCCTGGTTAGAGAGGGTCCTCATTGGGGTACAGACCCTGAATAATGTAGCTGTCCTGGTTAGAGAGGGTCCTCATTAGGGTACAGACCCTGAATAATGTAGCTGTCCTGGTTAGAGAGGGTCCACATCAGGTATAGACAGACCCTGAATAATGTAGCTGTCCTGGTTAGAGAGGGTCCTCATCAGGTATAGACAGACCCTGAATAATGTAGCTGTCCTGGTTAGAGAGGGTCCTCATTGGGGTACAGACCCTGAATAATGTAGCTGTCCTGGTTAGGGAGGGTCCTCATCAGGGTACAGACAGACCCTGAATAATGTAGCTGTCCTGGTTAGAGAGGGTCCTCATTAGGTATAGACAGACGCTGAATAATGTAGCTGTCCTGGTTAGAGAGGGTCCTCATTATGGTACAGACCCTGAATAATGTAGCTGTCCTGGTTAGGGAGGGTCCTCATCAGGGTACAGACAGACCCTGAATAATGTAGCTGTCCTGGTTAGGGAGGGTCCTCATCAGGGTACAGACAGACCCTGAATAATGTAGCTGTCCTGGTTAGGGAGGGTCCTCATCAGGTATAGACAGACCCTGAATAATGTAGCTGTCCTGGTTAGAGAGGATCCTCATTAGGGTACAGACCCTGAATAATGTAGCTGTCCTGGTTAGAGAGGGTCCTCATTGGGGTACAGACCCTGAATAATGTAGCTGTCCTGGTTAGAGAGGGTCCTCATTAGGGTACAGACCCTGAATAATGTAGCTGTCCTGGTTAGAGAGGGTCCTCATTGGGGTACAGACCCTGAATAATGTAGCTGTCCTGGTTAGGGAGGGTCCTCATCAGGGTACAGACAGACCCTGAATAATGTAGCTGTCCTGGTTAGAGAGGGTCCACATCAGGTATAGACAGACCCTGAATAATGTAGCTGTCCTGGTTAGAGAGGGTCCTCATTAGGGTACAGATCCTGAATAATGTAGCTGTCCTGGTTAGAGAGGGTCCTCATTAGGGTACAGACCCTGAATAATGTAGCTGTCCTGGTTAGAGAGGGTCCTCATTGGGGTACAGACCCTGAATAATGTAGCTGTCCTGGTTAGAGAGGGTCCTCATTAGGGTACAGATCCTGAATAATGTAGCTGTCCTGGTAAGAGAGGGTCCTCATTAGGGTACAGACCCTGAATAATGTAGCTGTCCTGGTTAGAGAGGGTCCTCATTGGGGTACAGATCCTGAATAATGTAGCTGTCCTGGTTAGAGAGGGTCCTCATTAGGGTACAGACCCTGAATAATGTAGCTGTCCTGGTTAGGGAGGGTCCTCATCAGGGTACAGACAGACCCTGAATAATGTAGCTGTCCTGGTTAGAGAGGGTCCACATCAGGTATAGACAGACCCTGAATAATGTAGCTGTCCTGGTTAGAGAGGGTCCTCATTAGGGTACAGATCCTGAATAATGTAGCTGTCCTGGTTAGAGAGGGTCCTCATTAGGGTACAGATCCTGAATAATGTAGCTGTCCTGGTAAGAGAGGGTCCTCATTAGGGTACAGACCCTGAATAATGTAGCTGTCCTGGTTAGAGAGGGTCCTCATTGGGGTACAGATCCTGAATAATGTAGCTGTCCTGGTTAGAGAGGGTCCTCATTAGGGTACAGACCCTGAATAATGTAGCTGTCCTGGTTAGGGAGGGTCCTCATCAGGGTACAGACAGACCCTGAATAATGTAGCTGTCCTGGTTAGAGAGGGTCCACATCAGGTATAGACAGACCCTGAATAATGTAGCTGTCCTGGTTAGAGAGGGTCCTCATTAGGGTACAGATCCTGAATAATGTAGCTGTCCTGGTTAGAGAGGGTCCTCATTAGGGTACAGACCCTGAATAATGTAGCTGTCCTGGTTAGAGAGGGTCCTCATTGGGGTACAGACCCTGAATAATGTAGCTGTCCTGGTTAGAGAGGGTCCTCATTAGGGTAAAGATCCTGAATAATGTAGCTGTCCTGGTTAGAGAGGGTCCTCATTAGGGTACAGACCCTGAATAATGTAGCTGTCCTGGTTAGAGAGGGTCCTCATTAGGGTACAGATCCTGAATAATGTAGCTGTCCTGTTTAGAGAGGGTCCTCATTAGGGTACAGACCCTGAATAATGTAGCTGTCCTGGTTAGAGAGGGTCCTCATTAGGGTACAGACCCTGAATAATGTAGCTGTCCTGGTTAGAGAGGGTCCTCATCAGGTACAGACAGACCCTGAATAATGTAGCTGTCCTGGTTAGAGAGGGTCCTCATTAGGATACAGACCCTGAATAATGTAGCTGTCCTGGTTAGAGAGGGTCCTCATTGGGGTACAGACCCTGAATAATGTAGCTGTCCTGGTTAGAGAGGGTCCTCATTGGGGTACAGGCCCTCTGAGACCCTGCTAACATACTAATTAATATGTCATGATTAGAAGTCAGCTTTCTGCATGACTTCACCTCCACTCTACACCAGAGAGGGCTGTTATGAGTCATTTATTGTCAGTATGTTTGTGAGTGAGAGTGTGTGTTCTTACATTAGTGTGTGTGTGTGTGTGTGTGTGTGTGTGTGTGTGTGTGTGTGTGTGTGTGTGTGTGTGTGTGTGTGTGTGTGTGTGTGTGTGTGTGTGTGTGTGTGTAGCACAGCTGGGACACATGTGTGGTGTGTGGTGGAGCCCGGGGGTGTGTGGAAGGGTACAGTACAGACATGGTGGGGGTCTGGGTCAGAGGGAGGGAGACCCATGGGGATAAGAGCAAAGCATCCAGAATGACAGCAGCAGCAGAAAGCAGACCCATGTAATGCTGAGATAGACACATCTACAGGACCACCCAGTCTGCCTGGAGCTGCCAGTGTTTACCACAGAATGATATCTACCATTTTATAGGATCTTTATGGTGCCTACAGAGAGATCAACATCACCATTCTCTCTCTTATCCATTCATCAACTCTCTAACTCTGTCTGTCTGTCTGTCTGTCTGTCTGTCTGTCTGTCTGTCTGTCTGTCTGTCTGTCTTTCTGTCACTCTCATCTTGATCTCTCTGCCTATCTCTCTCTCTCCCTTGTTCTCTCTCGCCATTACCTTACGGGTAACATTACCACTTCTCCTACCATCCACCCCCTCTCTCCTTCCCCTTTCCTGCTTCCCTTCTCTCTCTCCTCGCTAGGCGCCATCAGTGAAGATGAGGCTGGTATTTTTAGCAGATTTATGTCCCTGCTTTGGTCCCAGACATTCTAGGAGAGCAGTGAAGGAATGTGTTCATGGTGTGACCACAACATCCTTCCCAAGATGCTTAATTATTAAAAGAAGAAAGAGAGAGAGAATAGAAAGATGGACTGGTTCAGGCCCTTCCAGACAAGTGTCCTTCTAACATACAACAAGCTTCTGGTTAAACTGAACAGCACACAACATACACTTCTACTTCTGGTCAACTGTAAGTCCCTCACATCTGTCTACAATTGTTTTGAGGGACTGAGGTGAAGTGTCTTTGCTTTTTGTGGGAACACTCTATGTTTGTAGTTTCTGCTGCAATTGTGTCCAATATGTAATTCAGGAGGGGGGGGGGGGGGGGGGGGGCTCCAAGCTGTATACCGGTGAGGTATTTGCCAGGGGTGACACCTCTCCTCTCGGGCCTCTCACCTGTGTTTCTGGAGACATGTGGAGGACAGTGGAGTCTCTCACCTGTGTTTCTGGAGACATGTGGAGGACAGTGGAGTCTCACCTGGGTTTCTGGAGACATGTGGAGGACAGTGGAGTCTCACCTGGGTTTCTGGAGACATGTGGAGGACAGTGGAGTCTCACCTGGGTTTCTGGAGACATGTGGAGGACAGTGGAGTCTCTCACCTGTGATTCTGGAGACATGTGGAGGACAGCGGAGTCTCACCTGGGTTTCTGGAGACATGTGGAGGACAGTGGAGTCTCTCACCTGTGTTTCTGGAGACATGTGGAGGACAGTGGAGTCTCTCACCGGGGTTTCTGGAGACATGTGGAGGACAGCGGAGTCTCACCGGGGTTTCTGGAGACATGTGGAGGACAGCGGAGTCTCACCTGGGTTTCTGGAGACATGTGGAGGACAGTGGAGTCTCACCTGGGTTTCTGGAGACATGTGGAGGACAGTGGAGTCTCACCTGGGTTTCTGGAGACATGTGGAGGACAGTGGTCTCACCTGTGTTTCTGGAGACATGTGGAGGACAGTGGAGTCTCACCGGGGTTTCTGGAGACATGTGGAGGACAGTGGTCTCACCTGGGGTGATGGAGACATGTGGAGGACAGTGGAGTCTCACCTGTGTTTCTGGAGACATGTGGAGGACAGTGTGAAGCCTCTCACTGTAGTGGTGCTTGGACTCCTCTTCATACACCATGTCCCTCTCAGCCTGGGACAGGGTCAGGAACCTTCTAATGGTACACAGGTTCTCCCACAGAGTCCGGTTGTCTGGGCTGGGGTTCTCCTTCCAACGCAGCAGCTCACACAGCCAGCCCTGACAGAGAGGGAGGGATGACGGGTCATTTAACATACAGCACTAGAGTGAGAGAGGAAATGGAGAAAGAGAGACAGGACAAAGGGATGGAGAGGGGTAGAGACATGAAAGAACAGGTTGGGGGAAAACAAGCAAAAGACAAGTTCCAGATGAAAGTGATGTGGTGCTGAGAGAGAGATGTGATTATCTCTGCTAGACTGGCCCAGGCACTAACACCAGCTGTTGTTTGTACACAGCCTCCTCCAGCACCCAGTGTTCATAACCTGATCAGGGCTCCTTCTCTCCCTCCCTCCAGCCGTCTCTCCGGAGAGGGCCATTGCCAGAAGGGGTCACTGAGCCATGACCCCTCACAGAGCCAGGCCTGTAGGAGACCCTACCCCCTGACCAGCAGTGGTGCACACACAGAGACACACAAGCCTGTATCTCACACGTGTTTACACACACCACACTAACGTGTGTGAAAAAACACACACACACAACCTATTTTTTTCTATTCTATAATCCACTTCTTAGATAGTCCAATCTAAAACCACCCAGAACAACAGCAGTCTATTTATGTCTTCCTCAAGAATCCTCACGCCTTAATCATGTGATCTCTCTGTACAACCCTCAGACCAGCCGTGATCATGTGATCTCTCTGTACAACCCTCAGACCAGCCGTGATCATGTGATCTCTCTGTACAACCCTCAGACCAGCCGTGATCATGTAATCTCTCTGTACAACCCTCAGACCAGCCGTGATCATGTGATCTCTCTGTACAACCCTCAGACCAGCCGTGATCATGTGATCTCTCTGTACAACCCTCAGACCAGCCGTGATCATGTGATCTCTCTGTACAACCCTCAGACCAGCCGTGATCATGTGATCTCTCTGTACAACCCTCAGACCAGCCGTTATCATGTGATCTCTCTGTACAACCCTCAGTCCAGCCGTGATCATGTGATCTCTCTGTACAACCCTCAGTCCAGCCGTGATCATGTGATCTCTCTGTACAACCCTCAGTCCAGCCGTGATCATGTGATCTCTCTGTACAACCCTCAGACCAAAAGACTTCACAGGTCAAACCATTCTCTCTTGTCAAATACCAGTCATACAAAGACAGCGAACCAAAGATGAATCACCATCTGTCTCTGACACTAACCCAAACCGAGAGGATTCTGATGAGCTGTACACAGACATCATAACATATCCCAAGCCACCCCTCTCCTAGATGGCCATTTCCAGTGGCTCCTAGATGGCTATCTTTTTCATATTTTTATTTAACCTTTATTTAACCTTTATTTAACTAGGCAAGTCAGTTAAGAACAAATTCTTACAGCCGTAAGAAAGGCAAATTACCTCCTTTGGGGACAGGGGCTGGGATTAAAAATAAAAAATAGACATAAATAAATATAGGACAAAACACACATCACGACAAGAGAGACAACACTATATAAAGAGAGATCTAAGACAACAGCATAGCAAGGCAGCAACACATGACAACACAGCATGGTAGCAACACCACATGACAACAACATGGTAGCAACACAACATGGCAGCTGCACAGCATGGTAGCAACACAACATGGTAGCAAAACAACATGGTAGCAGCACAAAACATGGTATAAAACATTATTAGGCACAGACAACAGCACAGAGGGCAAGAAGATAGAGACAACAATACATCACACATAGCAGCCACAACTGTCAGTAAGAGTGTCCATGATTGAGTCTTTGAATGAAGAGATGGAGATAAAACTGTCCAGTTTGAGTGTATGTTGCAGCTCGTTCCAGTCGCTAGCTGCAGCAAACTGAAAAGAGTAGCGACCCAGGGATGTGTGTGCTTTGGGGACCTTTAACAGAACGTGACTGGCAGAACGGGTGTTGTATGTGGAGGATGAGGGCTGCAGTAGATATCTCAGATAGGGGGGAGTGAGGCCTAAGAGGGTTTTATAAATAAGCATCAACCAGTGGGTCTTGCGACGGGTATACAGAGTTGACCAGTTTATAGAGGAGTGTAGAGTGCAGTGATGTGTCCTATAAGGAGCATTGGTGGCAAATCTGATGGCCGATTGATAAAGAACATCTAGCTGCTCGAGGGCACTCTTACCTGCCGATCTATAAAGTCTGTCTCCGTAATCTAGCATGGTTAGGATGGTCATCTGAATCAGGGTTAGTTTGGCAGCTGGGGTGAAAGAGGAGCGATTACGATAGAGGAAACCAAGTCTAGATTTAACTTTAGCCTGCAGCTTTGATATTTGCTGAGAGAAGGAGAGTGTACCGTCTAGCCATACTACCAAGTACTTGTATGAGGTGACTACCTCAAGCTCTAAACCCTCAGAGGTAGTCTCCAGTGGCTCCCTCTCCTAGATGGCTATCTCCAGTGGCTCCCTCTCCTAGATGGCTATCTCCAGTGGCTCCCTCTCCTAGATGGCTATCTCCAGTGGCTCCCTCTCCTAGATGGCTATCTCCAGTGGCTCCCTCTCCTAGATGGCTATCTCCAGTGGCTCCCTCTCCTAGATGGCTATCTCCAGTGGCTCCCTCTCCTAGATGGCTATCTCCAGTGGCTCCCTCTCCTAGATGGCTATCTCCAGTGGCTCCCTCTCCTAGATGGCTATCTCCAGTGGCTCCCTCTCCTAGATGGCTATCTCCAGTGGCTCCCTCTCCTAGATGGCTATCTCCAGTGGCTCCCTCTCCTAGATGGCTATCTCCAGTGGCTCCCTCTCCTAGATGGCTATCTCCAGTGGCTCCCTCTCCTAGATGGATATCTCCAGTGGCTCCCTCTCCTAGATGGCTATCTCCAGTGGCTCCCTCTCCTAGATGGCTATCTCCAGTGGCTCCTTCATGTGCAACCACATCCCGCATGCTCTGTCCCTCTAACAGAAACAGATGTGGAGGACTCAGGAGGGTAGGCATTTGGAGTATCTTTGATGATGTCCCACAGTGTAACCCAGCACACACATGCTCATAGACACACACACACACACACACACACACACACACGTAAGCCAGATCCTTTGGCTGGCGTGACAGACGTTTCTTTTATCTCTACCCGGCCCTGGACGCCCACATTGGTCCTGACAGTCAGATACCACAGCCTGTGGTACCAAACAAGCAGCGCATGCTTGACATCCCCGCCCACATACCCCGATATGTGATCTTACCTCCCATCAAATCCACCACAGTTCATCAACCCTGGAGAAATAACATTCTCCATTGTGTGGGAGATTGTGTGCATTACATGCATGTGTAGGCATGCACATGAGTGTGTGTGTGTGTTACGGTTGTTTACAGATATTTACACATTTTACTAAGCATCCTGATCACAGGATGTCAGCATTTCACCTTTAGCTAGGTAGCTTCAAACAAAAACCACTAAGCTCCTCTCACTAGAGTACGGTATTGTTATGATATACTTATATACAGTACACTGTATGTGTGTGGACTGACCTGGCTCTTGTTGGTGACCCCTGGTATACTGTATGTGTGTGGACTGACCTGGCTCTTGTTGGTGACCCCTGGTATACTGTATGTGTGTGGACTGACCTGGCTCTTGTTGGTGACCCCTGGTATACTGTATGTGTGTGGACTGACCTGGCTCTTGTTGGTGACCCCTGGTATACTGTATGTGTGTGGACTGACCTGGCTCTTGTTGGTGACCCCTGGTATGCTGTATGTGTGTGGACTGACCTGGCTCTTGTTGGTGACCCCTGGACTGACCTGGCTCTTGTTGGTGACCCCTGGTATGGTACCTGGCTCTTGTTGGTGACCCCTGGTATACTGTATGTGTGTGGACTGACCTGGCTCTTGTTGGTGACCCCTGGTATACTGTATGTGTGTGGACTGACCTGGCTCTTGTTGGTGACCCCTGGTATGCTGTATGTGTGTGGACTGACCTGGCTCTTGTTGGTGACCCCTGGTATACTGTATGTGTGTGGACTGTATGTGTGTGGACTGACCTGGCTCTTGTTGGTGACCCCTGGTATACTGTATGTGTGTGGACTGACCTGGCTCTTGTTGGTGACCCCTGGTATACTGTATGTGTGTGGACTGACCTGGCTCTTGTTGGTGACCCCTGGTATACTGTATGTGTGTGGACTGACCTGGCTCTTGTTGGTGACCCCTGGTATACTGTATGTGTGTGGACTGACCTGGCTCTTGTTGGTGACCCCTGGTATACTGTATGTGTGTGGACTGACCTGGCTCTTGTTGGTGACCCCTGGTATACTGTATGTGTGTGGACTGACCTGGCTCTTGTTGGTGACCCCTGGTATACTGTATGTGTGTGGACTGACCTGGCTCTTGTTGGTGACCCCTGGTATGCTGTATGTGTGTGGACTGACCTGGCTCTTGTTGGTGACCCCTGGTATACTGTATGTGTGTGGACTGACCTGGCTCTTGTTGGTGACCCCTGGTATACTGTATGTGTGTGGACTGACCTGGCTCTTGTTGGTGACCCCTGGTATACTGTATGTGTGTGGACTGACCTGGCTCTTGTTGGTGACCCCTGGTATACTGTATGTGTGTGGACTGACCTGGCTCTTGTTGGTGACCCCTGGTATACTGTATGTGTGTGGACTGACCTGGCTCTTGTTGGTGACCCCTGGTATACTGTATGTGTGTGGACTGACCTGGCTCTTGTTGGTGACCCCTGGTATACTGTATGTGTGTGGACTGACCTGGCTCTTGTTGGTGACCCCTGGTATACTGTATGTGTGTGGACTGACCTGGCTCTTGTTGGTGACCCCTGGTATACTGTATGTGTGTGGACTGACCTGGCTCTTGTTGGTGACCCCTGGTATACTGTATGTGTGTGGACTGACCTGGCTCTTGTTGGTGACCCCTGGTATACTGTATGTGTGTGGACTGACCTGGCTCTTGTTGGTGACCCCTGGTATACTGTATGTGTGTGGACTGACCTGGCTCTTGTTGGTATACTGTGACCCCTGGTATACTGTATGTGTGTGGACTGACCTGGCTCTTGTTGGTGACCCCTGGTATGACCTGGCTCTTGTTGGTGACCCCTGGTACTGTATGTGTGTGGACTGACCTGGCTCTTGTTGGTGACCCCTGGTATACTGACCTGGCTCTTGTTGGTGACCCCTGGCTATACTGTATGTGTGTGGACTGACCTGGCTCTTGTTGGTGACCCCTGGTATACTGTACTGTGTGTGGTGACCCCTGGTACTGACTGACTGGCTCTTGTTGGTGACCCCTGGTATACTGTATGTGTGTGGACTGACCTGGCTCTTGTTGGTGACCCCTGGTATACTGTATGTGTGTGGACTGACCTGGCTCTTGTGTGTGGACTGACCCCTGTTGGTGACCCCTACTGTATGTGTGTGGACTGACCTGGCTCTTGTTGGTGACCCCTGGTATACTGTATGTGTGTGGACTGACCTGGCTCTTGTTGGTGACCCCTGGTATACTGTATGTGTGTGGACTGACCTGGCTCTTGTTGGTGACCCCTGGTATACTGTATGTGTGTGGACTGACCTGGCTCTTGTTGGCGGCCACCTTGGCGAACAGGGCCTGGGACACCTTGGCTCTCTTCATCTCCTGCTGGATCTCATCATAGATCCCAGAGGTAATGTTGATGTTGACCAGGGACTCCATCTTCAGGGGCAGCTCAGCACTGACCTGGGTCAGGGGGGGCTTGGGCTGCAGGGAGGAGAAGAGGGCGGGGGGGAGAAAGAAAGAGAGAGGTTTTAGTGAGCAAGACTGGCTAATCGTCTAGGTTACTGAGTCCCTAAAGAGATTGCCTGCATTTGTTTACCTGTTAGTGTACTGGCAGGGGTGTGTCTGTGTGTGATGTGACTACAGTGTTTACCTGTTAGTGTACTGGCAGGGGTGTTTCTGTGTGTGATGCGACTACAGTGTTTACTTGTTAGTGTACTGGCAGGGGTGTGTCTGTGTGTGATGAGACTACAGTGTTTACCTGTTAGTGTACTGGCAGTGGTGTTTCTGTGTGTGATGAGACTACAGTGTTTACCTGTTAGTGTACTGGCAGTGGTGTTTCTGTGTGTGATGAGACTACAGTGTTTACCTGTTAGTGTACTGGCAGGGGTGTTTCTGTGTGTGATGAGACTACAGTGTTTACCTGTTAGTGTACTGGCAGTGGTGTTTCTGTGTGTGATGAGACTACAGTGTTTACCTGTTAGTGTACTGGCAGGGGTGTTTCTGTGTGTGATGAGACTACAGTGTTTACCTGTTAGTGTACTGGCAGTGGTGTTTCTGTGTGTGATGAGACTACAGTGTTTACCTGTTAGTGTACTGGCAGGGGTGTTTCTGTGTGTGATGTGGGTTGTAGCCAGACCTGGGCTCGAATAGTATTTATTTTCTTTCAAATACTTAAACTTCACTTCATTGAGATTTCCAGACGCAATGCAACCAATGCAACAATCCCAAAAGTGCAAACCCCACCCACCCTGGCACTTCATGTAGGCTCAATCAAATGCTCAAAGTATTAGAGAGGAAATATGAATACTATTTAAACCCAGGTGTGGTTGTAGATGTGTGTCTGATGTGGCTACAGTGTGTACCTGTTAGTGTACTGGCAGGGGTGTGGTTGTAGAAGTGTGTCTGATGTGGCTCTTCCCTAGTGTTCCTATTCAACGTACATGAGGACACCTGGGTATGTACGTGTACCTGTGTGAGTCGCTGGCCAGTGGAGCTGGAGTTCTGATTGGTTGGGGTCTGGTTGCCTAGGTTGAGGTTGGGGTTCATGCTGCGTTCACGCTCCTCCTGGTAAATGTGGTCGCGTTCGCTCTCGTGGAGGTTCAGGAAGTTCTGCATAGCTTTGAGGTTGACCAGGAGTGACTGGGAGGCCTGGCGAGGGTCCTCCTCTTTACGAAGGATCTCAGACAGCAGGCCCTGAGACACAAACACGCGCGCAAATGTCAGGTCTCTTAGCAAGGACCCTCCAAGTAACCTTTCATACTCTAATTCTCTCATTACATCTCTCTCTCTCTCTCTCTCTCTCTCTCTCTCTCTCTCTCTCTCTCTCTCTCTCTCTCTCTCTCTCTCTCTCTCTCTCTCTCTCTCTCTCTCTCTCTCTCTCTCTCTCTCTCTCTCTCTCTCTCTCTCTCTCTCTCTCTCTCTCTCTCTCTCTCTCTCTCTTACACACTACTCTACTCTACTCTACTCCACTCTACACTACTCTACTCTCTTTAGGTAGGAATGTCCCTATGTCAGTGTATTGGGCTTTCTCAACAGTCAGTATCAGTGTAGTGGAGTTATATTCAGCTTTCAGAACACTCATATTAAGACAGGTCTCCACTGATGACAAACCAACTCTGAGACCCTTTAAAAGCTACAGTGATCACAGTAATGGCCGTGGATCCCACTTTTTCTGGATATGTAGTCCATTGCACTCACAAAGATCCATAGCTCCCAGAAGCTTCTGCGCATGTGCAGACCACGTGTGTATCAGCTACTCTGGCGAACGCTGTTGTTTAATAAAGTTAGATCAAAGCTGAATCAATGTCGGCAAGATCCCAGAACGATCACAGTATTCTACATTACAGAACTCAATATAATAGCCTAGTATAACTTCACTGGAAGACAAAAACAACACTGCATTTAAATAGTGCATGATAATTATTCAAGTTTTACCGGTGAAACATCCATGCAGCATCATTCTACATAGTAACCATTTGATCTCAGTCTCAGTGATGAGTGATGCAGTGTTTAGAAGTAGTCTACTGTGTTGTTTAGAAGTATCCTAAAGTGTTGTTTAGAAGTAGCCTAAAGTGTTGTTTAGAATTAGCCTACAGTGTTGTTTAGAAGTAGCCTAAAGTGTTGTTTAGAAGTAGCCTAAAGTGTTGTTTAGAATTAGCCTACAGTGTTGTTTAGAAGTAGCCTAAAGTGTTGTTTAGAAGTATCCTAAAGTGTTGTTTAGAAGTAGCCTACAGTGTTGTTTAGAAGTAGCCTACAGTGTTGTTTAGAAGTAGCCTAAAGTGTTGTTTAGAAGTAGCCTACAGTGTTGTTTAGAAGTAGCCTACAGTGTTGTTTAGAAGTAGCCTACGGTGTTGTTTAGAAGTAGCCTAAAGTGTTGTTTAGAAGTATCCTACAGTGTTGTTTAGACGTAGCCTACAGTGTTGTTTAGAAGTATCCTACAGTGTTGTTTAGAAGTATCCTACAGTGTTGTTTAGAAGTAGTCTACAGAGTTGTTTAGAAGTATCCTACAGTGTTGTTTAGAATTAGCCTACAGAGTTGTTTAGAAGTAGCCTACAGTGTTGTTTAGAAGTATCCTACAGAGTTGTTTAGAAGTAGCCTAAGGTGTTGTTTAGAAGTAGCCTACAGTGTTGTTTAGAAGTAGCCTACAGTGTTGTCAGAGGTAGCCTACAGTGTTGTTTAGAAGTAGCCTACAGTGTTGTTTAGAAGTAGTCTACAGTGTTGTTTAAAAGTAGCCTACAGTGTTGTTTAGAAGTAGCCTACGGTGTTGTTTAGAAGTAGCCTACAGATTTGTTTAAAAGTAGCCTACAGTGTTGTTTAGAAGTAGCCTACAGATTTGTTTAGAAGTAGCCTACAGTGTTGTTTAGAAGTAGCCTACAGAGTTATTTAGAAGTATCCTACAGTGTTGTTTAGAAGTAGCCTACAGTGTTGTTTAGAAGTATCCTACAGTGTTGTTTAGAAGTAGCCTACAGTGTTGTTTAGAAGTAGCCTACAGAGTTGTTTAGAAGTATCCTACGGTGTTGTTTAGAAGTAGCCTACAGTGTTGTTTAGAAGTATCCTACAGTGTTGTTTAGAAGTATCCTACAGTGTGACTGAGTGAACGAATCTTGGAGCAGATGGTGCTAACAAACTGCAGGCATCCCACCTGTGTATTTTGCCCAGTGGCGCGCGTTGTTGAGTTTTGGCCACATGAGAAAACAATTTGCTGTTGTTTTTTGTCTTCCAATAAAGTTATACTAGGCTATTATATTGGTTTATGAAATGTAGAATACTGTGATCATTATGTGATCTGGCAGACATTGATTCTGCTTTGATCTAACTTTATTAAACAACACCAGAACCATTGGCCTGTGTAGCCTGTTCTCGGAGTAGCCTGTTCACTAAGTAGCCTGTTCACTGAGCAGCCTGTTCTCTGAGTAGCCTGTTCTCGGAGTAGCCTGTTCACTGAGCAGCCTGTTCTCTGAGTAGCCTGTTCTCTGAGTAGCCTGTTCTCTGAGTAGCCTGTTCTCTGAGTAGCCTGTTCACTGAGTAGCCTGTTCACTGAGCAGCCTGTTCTAGGAGTAGCCTGTTCACTGAGCAGCCTGTTCTCTGAGTAGCCTGTTCTCGGAGTAGCCTGTTCACTGAGCAGCCTGTTCTCTGAGTAGCCTGTTCTCTGAGTAGCCTGTTCTCTGAGTAGCCTGTTCTCTGAGTAGCCTGTTCACTGAGTAGCCTGTTCACTGAGCAGCCTGTTCTCAGAGTAGCCTGTTCACTGAGCAGCCTGTTCTCGGAGTAGCCTGAACTCGGAGTAGCCTGTTCTCTAAGTAGCCTGTTCTCTGAGTAGCCTGTTCTCTGAGTAGCCTGTTCTCTGAGTAGCCTGTTCTCTGAGTAGCCTGTTCACTGAGCCGTCTGTTCTCGGAGTAGCCTGTTCACTGAGCAGCCTGTTCTCGGAGTAGCCTGTTCTCTGAGTAGCCTGTTCACTGAGCAGCCTGTTCTCGGTGTAGCCTGTTCTCTGAGTAGCCTGTTCACTGAGCAGCCTGTTCTCGGAGTAGCCTGTTCTCTGAGTAGCCTGTTCACGGAGTAGCCTGTTCTCTGTGTGTAAAGTAGAGACTATAAACATGTGCAGAAGCATCGGGGGCTCCGGATCTTTTAGTGCTGTGGACCAAAGAACCTGAAAAAGTCAGACCCGCATTGATGTATTGATGTCAATGGGAGATTAAGTGAAACTTCAACTTAAGTGGAGGTTAGAAATGCTTAGAAATGGAAGTGGAGGTAGATGTCTCACCTGTGTGCGGTTGAAGGCCACCCTGGCGAACACAGCCTGAGAGACGCTGGCCCTCTTCAGCTCCTCTCTGACCTGATGGTAGATGTCCGGACAGACCTCCACGGCCGACGGATTCATCCCAGGATCGCTGAGGCCTCCTGGGGCTTTGCAGGAGCGCGGGATGGGTGGGTGGTTGAGGAACTGTTGGTGCTGCTGCTGGTGGAGGGCCTGCGGACCGTGCTGGTGGGCTAGCAGGCGGCTAACAGCTAGCTGCTGGTTGATGAGGTGGGCCATGGCCAGTTGTTGCCTGACCATCTGAGGGCTGAGCTGGGGGGAGAGGAGACCGCCCGGGCCCAGTAAGGGTTGGAGGGAGGCCGGAGGACCGGGAGGGGGCGCCTGGCCTCTGGGCGGTGGGCTGTGGTGGTGCTGGGCATGGGGTGAGTGCTGCTGAGACAGGTGGGGGAGGGCCTGTTGCTGGCTGGGAGTTTGGGGGTCCCCTAGTCCAACCTTGAGGGGTAACCCTCCAAGCTGGGTTGGTGGGGTCAGGTGAGAGGGGGGGCGCTGTCCCAGGCCACATACGTCTGACATGCTGTCCCTCTCCACTGCAGATACAAACAGACATGGTGGTGAGAGGAGGTCTGAAGAGATCTCAATACCATCTATATACTGTTCAGATACTATATATATATATATATATATTCTGGTAATGGCCGTTCTTTCCAACTCACCTTTAATATCAGGTTTATCCAGTCCTGACCACATCTTCTCCAGGTATTCACCTGTAGTGAAGTCACATGCTATATATCAGACTGGTTAACAAACCAATACACGTATACAGTACAGTACAGCACAGTAGGTAGGATACACAGCATTCAACTACATTTTATCCATGTATTTATCCATCCATCCAGCCATGCAATTGACATCAACAGAAGGTCCGAAGACTGACAAGTAGATCCTCCAATCAGATTCTGAGGTGACTACGCTAATCCAATGGGAATGTCCCATTCCCCATTTTACAACATCTGGAGGGCTGCAGTGTGTTTGTCTTTTGGGGCCGCAGAGCAGAACAGAACAGAACTAATACTATGGGCTGTAAGGAACCTGATCCCCCTCCTCCCTCCCCCCTCCCCCCTCCCCTGTCAGACCACAGGCACCATTTATCTCCTCTCCCACTTCTCCCTGTGTTTGTGGTCTGGTGTCAACTTTGATCTGCCTCCATGTTGGAATGACAGTGTTAAACAGGGAGGAGAGCGTAAGGAGAGGGTACATGGTCTGCTATGAGGTACAAGTGTGTGTAAATCCATGTGTGTGCATGCACTCTGTATGTGTTGCGCGTGTGTGTGCCATGCCCCTGTGTGTGTGTGTGTGTGTGTGTGTGTGTGTGTGTGTGTGTGTGTGTGTGTGTGTGTGTGTGTGTGTGTGTGTGTGTGTGTGTGTGTGTGTGTGTGAGACGTTTCCCTGCATGTGTGTGCCATGCCCCTGTGTGTGTGTGTGTGTGTGTGTGTGTGTGTGTGTGTGTGTGTGTGTGTGTGTGTGTGTGTGTGTGTGTGTGTGTGTGTGTGTGTGTGTGTGTGTGTGTGTGTGTGTGTGTGCCCGTGCCCCTGCGTGTGTGTGACGTTTCCCTGCGTGTGTGTGTGTGACTTTTCCCTGAGTGTGTGTGTTTGTGTGTGACGTTTCCCTGAGTGTGTGTGTGTGTATGTGTGTGTGTGTGTGTGTGTGTGTGTGTGTGTGTGTGTGTGTGTGTGTGTGTGTGTGTGTGTCGTTTCCCTGAGTGTGTGTGTAAGGGGATCTCCCAGTGTGAAGTGGCAAGCGGCTGCATCTGATTAGAGGCTGACAGTGTTTGGTTTTCTCTGCTGTATTAAGGGTGACATTAAAATATTATGTAAACCATGTATCATGGGGTCTCTATAGAGCTGTCTCTAATACCATGCATCATGCTGGGGTCTCTATAGAGCTGTCTCTAATACCATGCATCATGGTGGGGTCTCTAGTCTCTATAGAGCTGTCTCTAATACCATGCATCATGGTGGAGTCTCTAGTCTCTATAGAGCTGTCTCTAATACCATGCATCATGGTGGGGTCTCTATAGAGCTGTCTCTAATACCATGTGTCATGGTGGAGTCTCTAGTCTCTATAGAGCTGTCTCTAATACCATGTATCATGCTGGGGTCTCTAGTCTCTATAGAGCTGTCTCTAATACCATGTACCATGGTGGAGTCTCTAGTCTCTATAGAATACCATGTATCTGTCTCTAATACCATGTATCATGGTGGAGTCTCTAGTCTCTATAGAGCTGTCTCTAATACCATGTATCATGGTGGAGTCTCTAGTCTCTATAGAGCTGTCTCTAATACCATGTATCATGGTGGGGTCTCTAGTCTCTATAGAGCTGTCTCTAATACCATGTATCATGGTGGGGTCTCTAGACTCTATAGAGCTGTCTCTAATACCATGCATCATGCTGGGGTCTCTATAGAGCTGTCTCTAATACCATGTATCATGGTGGGGTCTCTAGTCTCTATAGAACTGTCTCTAATACCTTGCATCATGCTGGGGTCTCTATAGAGCTGTCTCTAATACCATGTATCATGGTGGGGTCTCTATAGAGCTGTCTCTAATACCATGCATCATGGTGGGGTCTCTAGTCTCTATAGAGCTGTCTCTAATACCATGTATCATGGTGGGGTCTCTAGTCTCTATAGAACTGTCTCTAATACCTTGCATCATGCTGGGGTCTCTATAGAGCTGTCTCTAATACCATGTATCATGGTGGGGTCTCTAGTCTCTATAGAACTGTCTCTAATACCATGCATCATGGTGGGGTCTCTATAGAGCTGTCTCTAATACCATGTATCATGGTGGGGTCTGTCTCTAATACCATGCATCATGGTGGTGTCTCTATAGAGCTGTCTCTAATACCATGTATCGTGGTGGGGTCTCTAGACTCTATAGAGCTGTCTCTAATACCATGCATCATGGTGGGGTCTCTATAGAGCTGTCTCTAATACCATGTATCATGGTGGGGTCTCTATAGAGCTGTCTCTAATACCATGCATCATGGTGGGGTCTCTATCTCTATAGAGCTGTCTCTAATACCATGTATCATGGTGGGGTCTCTATAGAGCTGTCTCTAATACCATGTATCATGGTGGGGTCTCTATAGAGCTGTCTCTAATACCATGCATCATGGTGGGGTCTCTATAGAGCTGTCTCTAATAACATGTATCATGGTGGGGTCTCTAGTCTCTATAGAGCTGTCTCTAATACCATGTATCATGCTGGGGTCTCTAGTCTCTATAGAGCTGTCTCTAATACCATGCATCATGCTGGGGTCTCTAGTCTCTATAGAGCTGTCTCTAATACCATGGATCATGGTGGGGTCTCTATAGAGCTGTCTCTAATACCATGCATCATGGTGGGGTCTCTATAGAGCTGTCTCTAATACCATGCATCATGGTGGGGTCTCTATAGAGCTGTCTCTAATACCATGTATCATGGTGGGGTCTCTAGTCTCTATAGAGCTGTCTCTAATACCATGTATCATGGTGGGGTCTCTATAGAGCTGTCTCTAATACCATGTATCATGGTGGGGTCTCTAGTCTCTATAGAGCTGTCTCTAATACCATGTATCATGGTGGGGTCTCTATAGATCTGTCTCTCTAATGCCCCCTTAATTATCAGTACTATTGCTGCTGTACAGGTTAATCTCAGGATTGAAGCTACTGTCTGACTCTAACAAACACAGTGATCCCTGCTGGTCAGCAGAACATAATGTCCAAAATGACAATCATTTGGGGGGTTTTCTCGGGGGGATTTTGCAGTTTAGTTAACCCACTTAAAGAAAATCATTAGTCCACTGTTAATACAGTCCCAAAATGGTTTGCATGTCAGCAGTCAAGTTTTCAAGATATTGGACTTTTAAGAACCAAACTGTCACTTGCAAAACGCATCATCATCATGATGTGGCAGATGACAGTTTGCTTCTTGAATGTCCAATATCTTGAAAACTTGACAGCTGACCTGCAAAATGTTTTGGGACTGTATCAACAGTCTGTTGATAACTGTCTGCTGAAAGAAGGGCCCGACACTTGGGTCAGCTCAAGGACTTACAGTTAGGATCCCAGCCAATGACAGGCAATGTTATAGTGGAAGGTGCTACTGACATATTATTGTCCATGTGGGGTGTGTGAGGCTACAGGAGCCAAGAGGGGACACACCTCACCTTGAATCCTTTTGTACTTCTTGTACCAGCGGCCAAACTCCTGGCACTTGGAGGTGGACACGTTGGCATAGTATGAGCTGTTGACTATGGCAGAGATCATACTCTGATGAGAGAGAGAGAGAGAGAGAGCGAGAGAGAGAGAGAGAGAGAGAGAGAGAGAGAGAATATAGTGTATGTTTTAGTGAATGTGTACTGTGTAATACTAGACCTATAAGGACCTGGAGCACCACAACACAGTTACATACTGTATAGACTGGAACACCACAACACACTCACATACTGTATAGACTGGAACACCACAACACAGTTACATACTGTATAGACTGGAACACCACAACACAGTCACATACTGTATAGACTGGAACACCACAACACAGTCACATACTGTATAGACTGGAACACCACAACACAGTTACATACTGTATAGACTGGAACACCACAACATGTCACATACTGTATGGACTGGAACACCACAACACAGTTAAATACTGTATAGACTGGAACACCACAACACAGTCACATACTGTATAGACTGGAACACCACAACACAGTCACATACTGTATAGACTGGAACACCACAACACAGTCACATACTGTATAGACTGGAACACCACAACACAGTTACATACTGTGGACTGGAACACCACAACACAGTCACATACTGTATAGATTGGAACACCTCAACACAGTTACATACTGTGGACTGGAACACCACAACACAGTTACATACTGTATGGACTGGAACACCACAACACAGTTACATACTGTATAGACTGGAACACCACAACACAGTTACATACTGTATAGACTGGAACACCACAACACAGTTACATACTGTATAGACTGGAACACCACAACACAGTCACATACTGTATGGACTGGAACACCACAACATGTCACATACTGTAGAAAACAGATCTGCGTTGTTGTTTTGGAATCTGTATACAGGAAATCATGTGTCATTTGAACCCCATGTAAGAAAAGCACACCACCTCCTGCAGCTAATGAAAAACAATCTAAGCCAGAGACTAAGATACATAACATGACATGACATAAGATGACATAAGCTGCTACCAGAGAGAGAGGGCCCTCCTTGGCACATTATTCCCCACCACTATAAGGCTAATACAATGCAGTACAACCTAAGCCAGAGACTAAGTTGCATGACATGACATAAGATGACATAAGATGCTACCAGAGAGAGAGGACACTCCTTGGCACATGATTCCCCACCACTATAAGGCTAATACAATGCAGTACAACCTAAGCCAGAGACTAAGTTGCATGACATGACATAAGCTGCTACCTGAGAGAGAGGGCACTCCTTGGCCAGGGAACTCTGATTCATCTCCTTCAGTAGCTCTTTGAGGGCGTTCCTCACTGTAGCGTGGTTCCACTGCTCTGACGGCAGATCCTCCAGCCTGGAAAAGCTGGAACCAGGGTTGGATTCATTACCACATGCAAGGGAAAACTATTGAAAACATTATGCAATGAAATAAAATATAATTTATTTCTGGACAACTTCACATAGTCCCTCCCTCTTTCAGTCAGTTTGATGCCTAATGAACACAACCCTGAGACACTAATACATCACTTCCTGTTTGACATACAACAACATAACAACACAAAACTGACATTTGACCCCAAAATTCTCAAGTGTCATTTTTCACCTCTTGGATCACTGAGATTAGAATCTGTACTATATATTTTGTAATTATTATCATTATGTTTTTGGGCCAAATACTACGCATTTTACCATCCTTTCCACAAAATTATAATTACCGTAACAGTCCAAAAAAGTAATAAACAAAACATTTTCTAATATTTTTTTACATTGCTATCCTAATGAAAAGGCCTAAGTTAAACATAACACTGAAAATATGTCAAATGAAACTATAAAATAAAATCGGACTTTTTCCCAATTTGAGCTTTTTAGCCATTTTGGTAATGAGAAGGCCAAGTGGGGTAATGAGAAGGCCAAGTGGGGTAATGAGAAGTCCAAGTGGGGTAATGAGACGGCCAAGTGGGGTAATGAGAAGGCCAAGTGGGTAATGAGAAGTCCAAGTGGGGTAATGAGAAGTCCAAGTGGGGTAATGAGAAGGCCAAGTGGGGTAATGAGAAGGCCAAGTGGGGTAATGAGAAGGCCAAGTGGGGTAATGAGAAGGCCAAGTGGGGTAATGAGAAGGCCAAGTGAGGTAATGAGAAGGCCAAGTGGGGTAATGAGACGGCCAAGTGGGGTAATGAGAAGGCCAAGTGGGGTAATGAGAAGGCCAAGTGGGGTAATGAGAAGGCCAAGTGGGGTAATGAGAAGGCCAAGTGGGGTAATGAGAAGGCCAAGTGGGGTAATGAGAAGGCCAAGTGGGGTAATGAGAAGGCCAAGTGAGGTAATGAGAAGGCCAAGTGGGGTAATGAGACGGCCAAGTGGGGTAATGAGAAGGCCAAGTGGGGTAATGAGAAGGCCAAGTGGGGTAATGAGAAGGCCAAGTGGGGTAATGAGAAGGCCAAGTGGGGTAATGAGAAGGCCAAGTGGGGTAATGAGAAGGCCAAGTGGGGTAATGAGAAGGCCAAGTGGGGTAATGAGAAGTCCAAGTGGGGTAATGAGAAGGCCAAGTGGGGTAATGAGAAGGCCAAGTGGGGTAATGAGAAGGCCAAGTGGGGTAATGAGACGGCCAAGTGGGGTAATGAGAAGGCCAAGTGAGGTAATGAGACGGCCAAGTGGGGTAATGAGAAGGCCAAGTGAGGTAATGAGAAGGCCAAGTGGGGTAATGAGAAGTCCAAGTGGGGTAATGAGAAGGCCAAGTGGGGTAATGAGAAGGCCAAGTGGGGTAATGAGAAGGCCAAGTGGGGTAATGAGAAGGCCAAGTGGGGTAATGAGAAGGCCGAGTGAGGTAATGAGAAGGCCAAGTGGGGTAATGAGAAGGCCAAGTGGGGTAATGAGAAGGCCAAGTGGGGTAATGAGAAGGCCAAGTGGGGTAATGAGAAGGCCAAGTGGGGTAATGAGAAGGCCAAGTGGGGTAATGAGAAGTCCAAGTGAGGTAAAATGGGTGTTTGAGAATAAGAACCTCGTTCTGAAGGCATACAAACAAACATGAATTGAACTTCTACTCTTCCTCTAGATCACATATGTCAGAGTCAAGGCCCGCGGGCCACATCCGGCCCGCAAGAAGGTTTTTTACGGCCCCTGGGATGATCTTGATTTATTATTAGAACCGGCCCGCAGCAAGCCGGCAGCCCGCAGATCTTTTACACGCACCAATACTACATTTCCCACAATGCAAAGGTGACGCACCGAGCAGTAGGCTGCTTCATTTCAATATTTATTGGCACAGCAGTCGTCAGCATCACAGTAAAATTAACTTTCAGATACCCATCAAAAATGGCAAAACGGAAGGTGGATACTGAGAACCGGGGGTTTCAAACAAGGTGGGAGTCGGAGTATATGTTCACGAAGGTAGCTGGAAAACCTGTGTGTCTTCTGTGTGGAGAAAGTGTGGCGGTACTGAAAGAGTATAATCTGAGACGACATTATGAAACGAAACACGCGGACAAAAACAAGAATATGGACATGGAACAAAGGCTACAAAAGGCAGAGGAATTAAAACGAGGCCTCAAATCTCGACAGGCTCTGTTCAAAAAAGCCAAATCACAAGGCCAGGCTGCTGTCAAGGCCAGTTTTATTTTGGCAGAAGAGATCGCTAAATCAGCCCGGCCATTTACGGAGGGGGATTTCATCAAAAACTGCATGATTAAAGTTTGTGACGAAGTTTGCCCAGAAAAAAGGCAACTCTTTTTAAATGTGAGTCTGAGCAGAAACACCATTGCCGAGAGAGTAGACCAGTTGTCCATCAATCTAAAAGAGCAGCTTGTGAAAAAGGGAAAAGATTTTATTGCATATTCCTTGGCTGTGGATGAGAGCACCGACATTTCTGACATTGCCCAGTTGTCAATTTTCATCCGCGGAGTGGACTCCAACCTAAGCGTGACAGAGGAGTTTTTGGCTTTACGTCCTATGCATGGCACAACTACGGGGCATGATTTGTATGAAGAGGTGTCAAGATGTGTAAATGAGATGGAGCTGCCTTGGGAAAAACTCGTGGGTTTGACAACCGACGGAGCACCTGCGATGTGTGGACACAGGAGCGGACTGGTGGCGAAGATACGGGAAAAGATGCAAGAGGAAAACGCGACAGGTGAGCTGACAGCTTATCATTGTATCATACACCAGGAAGCGTTGTGCGGTAAAGCCTTGAAAATGGAGCATGTAATGAGCATCATCACGCGCACAGTTAACTTTATCAGAGCCAAAGGTTTGAATCACCGCCAGTTCAAGGCATTTCTGACGGAGTTAGAAACGGAGCATGGTGATTTGCCTTATCACACAGAGGTGCGATGGCTAAGCCAGGGAAAGGTGCTTCAAAGATGTTTCGAGCTTCGTGAGGAGATTTGTCTGTTCTTGGACAGCAAAGGGAAAGACACAACACAACTCCGAGACGAAATGTTTCTGTGTGAAATGGCTTTTCTGTGTGACATTACGAGTCATCTGAATGCAATAAACTTGCAGCTGCAGGGTCGGGATCGTGTCATCTCTGATATGTACAGTACAGTGAAGGCATTTAAAACCAAACTGACTCTGTGGGAGACGCAGATGCGGAAAGAAAATTTGAGCCACTTTCCCAGCTGCCAGACCATGAAAGAGAAGCTCTCTACCAGTGCGTTCCCGAGCACACAGTTGGCTGATAAAATAGGTATGCTTGCCGCTGACTTTCGACGCCGATTTGCTGACTTTGAAGCACAAAAAAGCAGGTTGGAACTGCTCGGTAACCCATTTGCTGTTGACGTGGAAAGCTCACCACCAAACCTCCAAATGGAGTTGATTGACCTCCAATGCAATGATGCACTGAGGGCAAAATATGCGGCAGTGGGTGCTGCGGAGTTCGCCCGTTTCCTCCCCGGCACAATGCCCCAGCTGCGCATCCAGGCTGCTCAAACGTTGTCTATGTTTGGCAGCACATACCTGTGTGAACAACTGTTTTCTTTGATGAACCTGAACAAAACATCACACAGAAGTCGACTTACTGCTGAACACCTCCACTCAATTCTGAGGATTTCTTCAGCTCAGAGCCTTACCCCGAACATTGATGAACTTGTGGAAAAGATGGGACACCACCAAGTATCACCCTCAACCTCAAACAAGTGAACATTACTGTGCAATCACATATTTAGAGTTTTTACTCAGTTCAAGTTTAAAAGTTAAAATTTAATATTTGTTTTCACTGCATGTTACTTCTCCTTAAACAAAGTGTTGTTTTTGATTAATAGATTTTTGCACTTTATTTTTTTGTATTTCAATCCAATTATATTTTAAAAATATTTCAGTTGAGTGGATGATAGAAAATTGCTATTATTGTTTTTTCTTTGAAGTAAATTTAGCCCACTTTTGCTAAAATAGAAAATATAGTCTACTGATGGTGCCTTGAATACCGGTTTCTTTCATTTAATGTTCATGTTATGGGGATATTTATATAAAGGAAATTTGTCTTTTGTGTCTGTTGAAAATTAAAGATTACTGACAGAGCCATAAGAAAATATTGCTTTATTTATCTGATCATATTGTAATATATTTGTTAGGTTTTCAGTAGGTTCAATTAGGTTCACTAGACTATATGCGTCATTTAAAAATTTTTCAATGAACATTCGAACAGTCCGGCCCTCGTCTTGTAGCTGATTTTTTTATTTGGCCCTCCGTCCATTTGACTTTGACACCCCTGCTCTAGATGATGCATCATGAATAAAACGTTATTACAAAACTGATTGGAGTTTTTACAGGAACTTGAAAAGTGTTACGGTAATGAGACACAGTAATGAGACACGTGCTTGAACATAATACATATTATAGTTTAATGTACTTCAACTAGTATACCATTTTTATGACTTATGGACAAACTACAGCAACATCATTTTGTTTTTTATTGAAATAAGTTTGGCTTTTCTGAAGTAAAATTGTATAAAATTACAAGAGAATCTAATTCGGACACATTTCGGTAATGAGAATTTGGGCTGAAAATACATAAAATCCCAGTGAAAATGTAAAATGTATTTATAAAAAGTCACTGGCCAAAAAGTAGACATCTTAGTCCTCAGAATGATTTATGAGTTTTGCTTGAGACATGTTTAAACTGGTTTCATGAGGATCACCCAATGGGGTGGCAGGTAGCCTCGTGGTCAGAGCGTTGGGCCAGTTACCGAAAGGTCTCTGGTTTGAATACCCGAGCCGACAAGGTGTAAATCTGTCGATATGCCCTTGAGGAACGAACTTAACCCTAATTTGTTCCAGGGGTACTGTACTACTATGGCTGACCCTGTAAAACAACACATTTCACTGCACCTATTTATAGTGCATGTGTTGTCATCCTGGTGCCAGCTAACCTGATATCAAACAGTGGCCATAATGATAGCGAGACTATCTACTCCTATCAACAAAGTCATAACCAGGGTGGATTGTTATAGTGTGCTGTGGTGCTACCATGGTAACACTATTAAACAAAGATTATTGACGGTTACCATTACCCACTGTTGATAAGTGACACTGTAAGTGCAGGTTAGCGTTTTTCGTCATGAATGTTGTTCTGGAGGCAGCTCTGCAGAGTGCTCACTAGCTGGCTGTCATAAAGTCATAACATCTGATTTTAAACCTAACCTTATCTCTAACCTTAACCACACCGCTAACCCTAGTGCCTGAATCTAATCTTAACCCTAACCTTAACCACACTGCTAACCCCAATTCCTGAACCTAATCTTAACCCTAATCTTAACTACATTGCTAACCCCAATGCCTGAACCTAACCTTATCCCTAACCTTCACCACACTGCTAACCCTAATGCCTGAATCTAACCTTAACCCTAACCTTAACCACACTGCTAACCCTAATGCCTGAATCTAATCTTAACCCTAACCTTAACCACACTGCTAACCCTAACGCCTGAACCTAATCTTAACCCTAACCTTAACCACACTGCTAACCCTAATGCCTGAATCTAATCTTAACCCTAACCTTAACCACACTGCTAACCCTAATGCCTGAATCTAATCTTAACCCTAACCTTAACCACACTGCTAACCCTAACGCCTGAATCTAATCTTAACCCTAACCTTAACCACACTGCTAACCGTAACGCCTGAACCTAACCTTAAATTAAGATCAAAAAGCTGCATTTTGGTTTTATACAGTTTTACAATATTTCCAATTTGACTTTGCAGCTGGAATATCTAGCGGAAAGGGCTCAGTTCTGCCTCCAGGACAAGACTCATCCCAATAAACCTGCTTTTCATATCAATAAACCTGCTCTCTCCCTGCTCCTCGCTCGCTTGCGCTCGCTCGCACTCACTCACTCACTCACTCACTCACTCACTCACTCACTCACTCACTCACTCACTCTCACTCACTCACTCACTCACTCACTCACTCACTCACTCACTCACTCATTCTCACACTCTCACTCACACACACACACACACACACACACACACACACACACTCCCGTCCGTCCCCACTGACCTCTGCAGTAGGATGCGGAGGGTAACCATGTGATAGACGTCCAGCAGCATGTCGGCGACGGTGGCCTCGGGGGCGTCAGTCAGGTAGTGGATGGGCATGGGGTTCCAGCGGCCCACTTTGATGATGCCTGGAGGGGAGACAGAACAATGATGTCATCAACATGCTTCCATTTTCAGTTTATACACATTCACCTGGGGGTTAATTTCTTAAGGTTGCCGAAGACGACAAAGTCTGTATGTGTGTGTGCCTGTACATGTGAAAACCTAGACATAATGTTTCTATATTTTCATCAGCAGCTGTAAAACTCATGGTTTAACAATGAGAGATAAAGATTGAGATAAAGAGATAAAGAGTGTTATCTATTAATGCATTATCAGCCTGGGGAAGAGGCACCGACCTGATTCCCCACATCTATCAACCCTAACCCTTATCAGCCTGGGGAAGAAACACAGAGACCCAGCAAAGCCTTTTATAGCAGGGATATACGTGCAAGAGACAACATCACTGATGGACAGGACAGGTCAAGGCTGGAGATTGTGTCACACGCCAATTAATACCGCCCCATTAAAATGAATGATTGTTTAATTAACCCAAATAGATATCTCTGAATCTAAAGACAGGTGAGTTCATAGATATACATCATATAGAGAGCTCTGAGAGATATCTCTGAATCTAAAGACAGGTGAGTTCATAGATATACATCATATAGAGAGCTCTGAGAGATATCTCTGGATCTAAAGACAGGTGAGTATTAAGGAATTAAGGGATGACTAGAAATGGGCATCAGGACATAGACTTTCATTTTAAATTGGTCGCTTATCGCTCCTGATCTAGAGTGTTTCCATTATTTATTGAACGTTCTTGTGGCTGAGCATAGAACTATAGAAATTGAACCACATCCAAACAGAGATAGAATAATGGCATTACAAAGTATGAAATGACGTTGATTAAGTAAGAAACATGCCTGCTTGCCTACACAGTGCTGGTTCAACAGAAAAGGAAATAAGAAAAGTCTTCCCCTACATAGACACTGCATCTGACAATGAGACCCCCCCACCCCCCACCCTCTCTCTCCCTCTGCATCTGAAATGCATCCTAGGATGTGTACACAGACACATTCCCCTGTCCTTCCTCAAGACCAGGGCTGGAACAGCTAACCTAAACAAGGCTAATCACATTAGGATCAGGGGAATCAAACACAGATAGCCCCGGCCTTCCATCCTCCATCTGCAATAGTGTGTGTGTGTGTGTGTGTGTGTGTGTGTGTGTGTGTGTGTGTGTGTGTGTGTGTGTGTGTGTGTGTGACCAGCTCAATGTCACATGTTGTAATGAACAGCTGACCAGCTCAATGTCACATGTTGAAACGATCTGCCGACCAGCTCAATGCCCCATGTTGAAACGATCTGCCGACCAGCTCAATGCCCCATGTTGAAATGATCTGCCGACCAGCTCAATGCCCCATGTTGAAACGACCTGCCGACCAGCTCAATGCCCCATGTTGAAACGACCTGCCGACCAGCTCAATGCCCCATGTTGAAACGACCTGCCGACCAGCTCAATGCCCCATGTTGAAACGACCTGCCGACCAGCTCAATGCCCCATGTTGAAACGACCTGCCGACCAGCTCAATGCCCCATGTTGAAACGACCTGCCGACCAGCTCAATGCCCCATGTTGAAATGATCTGCCGACCAGCTCTGTCACTTGTTAAAAAGAGACAACCCAAAATAGATAGCCTGTCCTTTGTCTATATGCCCATTTAAAATGTATCATCTAAATAAACAATATCTCCCTTTTAATTACCACAAAATGCCTAACTAAAGAAAGACAGTGGTGCCCTGTGGAGAGATTCAAAATACAACTGGATCGATGTTATGAGGTGCACAACTCAGGGAGAGACAATATAACATTCTCTGTGTCCTTTCGTTTACACAGAGGGAAAAAATGAAAAATTTCAGCCAGAATTGAATCATTTAACATAAAAGCTTATTTCAAAACGTATCCATTTGGGAGGAGTGGAGTGAGTCGAGGGCGTTGCCAGGTTTAGGGCCTGCGTTTACGGGGTTGGAATGTGGAACGGTTTTGCTGCCTTTCTTTGTGTGTCTCTGTTGTTTGGTCTGTAGTCGTCTTTGGGGTTGACCGGCAAGGTATTTATTTCAGTCATTGGTCTATATTTATTTTGTCCTGAAGCAATGTTTGGCTTCACGTGGTTTGACTGTTTTACTGTTGTGGAGAGTTGGAAGCAGCCTCGGTGTGACTGTTTTACTGTTGGAAACAGCCTCGGTGTGACTGTTTTACTGTTGGAAACAGCCTCGGTGTGACTGTTTTACTGTTGGAAACAGCCTCGGTGTGACTGTTTTACTGTTGGAAACAGCCTCGGTGTGACTGTTTTACTGTTGGAAACAGCCTCGGTGTGACTGTTTTACTGTTGTGGAGGGTTGGAAGCAGCCTCGGTGTGACTGTTTTACTGTTGGAAACAGCCTCGGTGTGACTGTTTTACTGTTGTGGAGGGTTGGAAGCAGCCTCGGTGTGACTGTTTTACTGTTGGAAACAGTCTCGGTGTGACTGTTTTACTGTTGGGGAGGGTTGGAAGCAGCCTCGGTGTGACTGTTTTACTGTTGTGGAGGGTTGGAAGCAGCCTCGGTGTGACTGTTTTACTGTTGTGGAGGGTTGGAAGCAGCCTCGGTGTGACTGTTTTACTGTTGTGGAGGGTTGGAAACAGCCTCGGTGTGACTGTTTTACTGTTGTGGAGGGTTGGAAGCAGCCTCGGTGTGACTGTTTTACTGTTGTGGAGGGTTGGAAACAGCCTCGGTGTGACTGTTTTACTGTTGTGGAGGGTTGGAAGCAGCCTCGGTGTGACTGTTTTACTGTTGTGGAGGGTTGGAAGCAGCCTTGGTGTGACTGTTTTACTGTTGTGGAGGGTTGGAAGCAGACTCGGTGTGACTGTTTTACTGTTGTGGAGGGTTGGAAGCAGCCTCGGTGTGACTGTTTTACTGTTGTGGAGGGTTGGAAACAGCCTCGGTGTGACTGTTTTACTGTTGTGGAGGGTTGGAAACAGCCTCGGTGTGACTGTTTTACTGTTGTGGAGGGTTGAAAGCAGCCTCGGTGTGACTGTTTTACTGTTGTGGAGGGTTGGAAACAGCCTCGGTGTGACTGTTTTACTGTTGTGGAGGGTTGGAAGCAGCCTCGGTGTGACTGTTTTACTGTTGTGGAGGGTTGGAAGCAGCCTCGGTGTGACTGTTTTACTGTTGTGGAGGGTTGGAAGCAGCCTCGGTGTGACTGTTTTACTGTTGGAAGCAGCCTCGGTGTGACTGTTTTACTGTTGTGGAGGGTTGGAAGCAGCCTTGGTGTGACTGTTTTACTGTTGTGGAGGGTTGGAAGCAGCCTCGGTGTGACTGTTTTACTGTTGTGGAGGGTTGGAAGCAGCCTCGGTGTGACTGTTTTACTGTTGTGGAGGGTTGGAAGCAGCCTCGGTGTGACTGTTTTACTGTTGTGGAGGGTTGGAAACAGCCTCGGTGTGACTGTTTTACTGTTGTGGAGGGTTGGAAGCAGTCTCGGTGTGACTGTTTTACTGTTGTGGAGGGTTGGAAGCAGCCTCGGTGTGACTGTTTTACTGTTGTGGAGGGTTGGAAGCAGTCTCGGTGTGACTGTTTTACTGTTGTGGAGGGTTGGAAGCAGTCTCGGTGTGACTGTTTTACTGTTGTGGAGGGTTGGAAAAAGCCTCGGTGTGACTGTTTTACTGTTGTGGAGGGTTGGAAGCAGCCTCGGTGTGACTGTTTTACTGTTGTGGAGGGTTGGAAGCAGCCTCGGTGTGACTGTTTTACTTGTGGAGGGTTGGAAGCAGCCTCGGTGTGACTGTTTTACTGTTATGGAGGGTTGGAAGCAGCCTCGGTGTGACTGTTTTACTGTTGTGGAGGGTTGGAAGCAGCCTCGGTGTGACTGTTTTACTGTTGTGGAGGGTTGGAAGCAGCCTCGGTGTGACTGTTTTACTGTTGTGGAGGGTTGGAAGCAGCCTCGGTGTGACTGTTTTACTGTTGGAAACAGTCTCGGTGTGACTGTTTTACTGTTGTGGAGGGTTGGAAGCAGCCTCGGTGTGACTGTTTTACTGTTGTGGAGGGTTGGTAACTGTTGTGGAGGGTTGGAAACACTGTTTTACTGTTGTGGAGGGTTGGAAGCAGCCTCGGTGTGACTGTTTTACTGTTGTGGAGGGTTGGAAGCAGCCTCGGTGTGACTGTTTTACTGTTGTGGAGGGTTGGAAGCAGCCTCGGTGTGACTGTTTTACTGTTGTGGAGGGTTGGAAGCAGCCTCGGTGTGACTGTTTTACTGTTGTGGAGGGTTGGAAGCAGCCTCGGTGTGACTGTTTTACTGTTGTGGAGGGTTGGAAGCAGCCTCGGTGTGACTGTTTTACTGTTGTGGAGGGTTGGAAGCAGCCTCGGTGTGACTGTTTTACTGTTGTGGAGGGTTGGAAGCAGCCTCGGTGTGACTGTTTTACTGTTGTGGAGGGTTGGAAGCAGCCTCGGTGTGACTGTTTTACTGTTGTGGAGGGTTGGAAGCAGCCTCGGTGTGACTGTTTTACTGTTGTGGAGGGTTGGAAGCAGCCTCGGTGTGACTGTTTTACTGTTGTGGAGGGTTGTCGGTGTGACTGTTTTACTGTTGTGGAGGGTTGGAAGCAGCCTCGGTGTGACTGTTTTACTGTTGTGGAGGGTTGGAAGCAGCCTCGGTGTGACTGTTTTACTGTTGTGGAGGGTTGGAAGCAGCCTCGGTGTGACTGTTTTACTGTTGTGGAGGGTTGGAAGCAGCCTCGGTGTGACTGTTTTACTGTTGTGGAGGGTTGGAAGCAGCCTCGGTGTGACTGTTTTACTGTTGTGGAGGGTTGGAAGCAGCAGCCTCGTTTTACTGTGTGACTGTTTTACTGTTGTGGAGGGTTGGAAGCAGCCTCGGTGTGACTGTTTTACTGTTGTGGAGGGTTGGAAGCCTCGGTGTGACTGTTTTACTGTTGTGGAGGGTTGGAAGCCTCGGTGTGACTGTTTTACTGTTGTGGAGGGTTGGAAGCAGCCTCGGTGTGACTGTTTTACTGTTGTGGAGGGTTGGAAGCAGCCTCGGTGTGACTGTTTTACTGTTGTGGAGGGTTGGAAGCAGCCTCGGTGTGACTGTTTTACTGTTGTGGAGGGTTGGAAGCAGCCTCGGTGTGACTGTTTTACTGTTGTGGAGGGTTGGAAACAGCCTCGGTGTGACTGTTTTACTGTTGTGGAGGGTTGGAAGCAGCCTCGGTGTGACTGTTTTACTGTTGTGGAGGGTTGGAAGCAGCCTCGGTGTGACTGTTTTACTGTTGTGGAGGGTTGGAAGCAGCCTCGGTGTGACTGTTTTACTGTTGTGGAGGGTTGGAAGCAGCCTCGGTGTGACTGTTTTACTGTTGTGGAGGGTTGGAAGCAGCCTCGGTGTGACTGTTTTACTGTTGTGGAGGGTTGGAAGCAGCCTCGGTGTGACTGTTTTACTGTTGTGGAGGGTTGGAAGCAGCCTCGGTGTGACTGTTTTACTGTTGTGGAGGGTTGGAAACAGCCTCGGTGTGACTGTTTTACTGTTGTGGAGGGTTGGAAGCAGCCTCGGTGTGACTGTTTTACTGTTGTGGAGGGTTGGAAGCAGCCTCGGTGTGACTGTTTTACTGTTGTGGAGGGTTGGAAGCAGCCTCGGTGTGACTGTTTTACTGTTGTGGAGGGTTGGAAGCAGCCTCGGTGTGACTGTTTTACTGTTGTGGAGGGTTGGAAGCAGCCTCGGTGTGACTGTTTTACTGTTGTGGAGGGTTGGAAGCAGCCTCGGTGTGACTGTTTTACTGTTGTGGAAGCAGCCTCGGTGTGACTGTTTTACTGTTGTGGAGGGTTGGAAGCAGCCTCGGTGTGACTGTTTTACTGTTGTGGAGGGTTGGAAGCAGCCTCGGTGTGACTGTTTTACTGTTGTGGAGGGTTGGAAACAGCCTCGGTGTGACTGTTTTACTGTTGTGGAGGGTTGGAAGCAGTCTCGGTGTGACTGTTTTACTGTTGTGGAGGGTTGGAAGCAGCCTCGGTGTGACTGTTTTACTGTTGTGGAGGGTTGGAAGCAGTCTCGGTGTGACTGTTTTACTGTTGTGGAGGGTTGGAAGCAGTCTCGGTGTGACTGTTTTACTGTTGTGGTGGGTTGGAAAAAGCCTCGGTGTGACTGTTTTACTGTTGTGGAGGGTTGGAAGCAGCCTCGGTGTGACTGTTTTACTGTTGTGGAGGGTGGAAGCAGCCTCGGTGTGACTGTTTTACTGTTGTGGAGGGTTGGAAGCAGCCTCGGTGTGACTGTTTTACTGTTATGGAGGGTTGGAAGCAGCCTCGGTGTGACTGTTTTACTGTTGTGGAGGGTTGGAAGCAGCCTCGGTGTGACTGTTTTACTGTTGTGGAGGGTTGGAAGCAGCCTCGGTGTGACTGTTTTACTGTTGTGGATGGTTGGAAACAGCCTCGGTGTGACTGTTTTACTGTTGTGGAGGGTTGGAAGCAGCCTCGGTGTGACTGTTTTACTGTTGTGGAGGGATGGAAACAGCCTCGGTGTTACTGTTTTACTGTTGTGGAGGGTTGGAAGCAGCCTCGGTGTGACTGTTTTACTGTTGTGGAGGGTTGGAAGCAGCCTCGGTGTGACTGTTTTACTGTTGTGGAGGGTTGGAAGCAGCCTCGGTGTGACTGTTTTACTGTTGTGGAGGGTTGGAAGCAGCCTCGGTGTGACTGTTTTACTGTTGTGGAGGGTTGGAAGCAGCCTCGGTGTGACTGTTTTACTGTTGTGGAGGGTTGGAAGCAGCCTCGGTGTGACTGTTTTACTGTTGTGGAGGGTTGGAAGCAGCCTCGGTGTGACCTTTCTTGCTTTAGGTCACATGTAAATTGCGTTCTTTATGTTCCAGATTACACGACCAAGTATCATAGTTTCTCATCACTGAATTACAAAATGAAGTGTGTTTAGTAATACTGCCAGTAGCAGATTGAGTGAAAAACACATGACGGCAAACATTTAAAAGATGGTTTGTGATCAGCTCTTTCAGAAAGGATAATTCTCTGACCCTCTGACCCTCTCACAGGCACACACCTACCCAAACACACACATACACACACACACACACACACACACACACACACACACACACACACACACACACACACACACACACACCCACCCACACACACACAAACACTCACCCACACACACACACACACACACACACACACACACACACACACACACACACACACACACACACACACACACACACACACACACACACACACACATACACCTACCCACACACACACACACACATACACCGACCCACACACACACACACACACACACACACACACACACACACACCCAAACACACACATACACCTACCCCCCCCCCCCACACACACACACTCACATACACACACCTACCCAAACACACACATACACCTACCCCCCCCCCCCCCCCCACACACACACACACACACCTACCCACACACACACACATACACACACACACACACACACACATACACCACACACACACACACACACACACACACTCTCGCACACACACTCCTGTCCTATCTAACTCACCTCTCGCCTGCACGGCTGAGTTGTGGGAGTAGCCCAGGGCCACGAGGGCTGTCTCCACCAGCTGGGTGAAGAGGATGTCCTTACGAACCAATACAAACTCAGCATGTCTGTCACCACGCCCATCCCTGTTAGAGACCACACCCCCAGACACGACCCCATCTGCCTGCTCCACTACACAGTACACAGGGATCATCAGACCTGGAGAGAGAGAGAGAGAGAGAGAGAGAGAGAGAGAGAGAGAGAGAGAGAGAGAGAGAGAGAGGGGGGGGGGAGAGATAGAGAGACAGGTGGAGGATAGAGAGAGACAGGAGACAGGGAGACGGAGGAGGGGGAGAGAGAGAGAGATAGAGAGAGAGAGAGAGGAGGAGGAGGGGGGAGAGAGAGGGAGGAGGGGGGAGAGCGAGAGAGAGCGAGAGCGAGGAGGGGAGAGAAAGAGAGGACTGAGTGACATTAAACAACCTTCTCCATTACAGTAAGACAGAAATGATGACTCCAGTACAACCTGGGCTTGATATGAACACAGAGGGAGGGCTAGAAGATTAGCTCAGTTATTACTCACTAACTTACCATCATTTAGCAGACACTTATCCAGAGCAATTAGGGCTAAGTGCCTTGCTGAAGAGCACATCGACAGATTCATCACTTGGTCTACTCTGGGATTTGAACCAGTGACCTTTCGGTTATTGTCCCAACGCTCTTAACTGCTAAGCACTCACACACAGCACATATCAATGTCTTGCATAAAGTCATTTTCTGAACCACTCATAACAAATTAAGGACATCATTCTGACGTTTTTCACAGATAGAAAAAGAGACCAGTGAATAATTTCATAATTTGCATTAGTCATGAAACTGTGACTTTTCCAAGCCTGAAACCCTCCATCATACTCAGCTAATCCTTAAGGAGTAGTAATTTGGAGGAATCAATCAAGCTACTGACAGCACAACGACAAATGAACTCCAGGAAACCAAGTCTCATCAGGCACGCTATATCCCAATAACTCAGCTAGGGAGTGGAAGTGTGTGTGTATGTCCCTACAAGTGAACATACACTATGTATAAACTGCTCTCTGGACTATAGTGTTAGGATATCATGTGTGGCCCATTCCACACCGCCATGCTGTGGTTTTAAACAGAGAGGCTGATTTCCCCCATTTCAAAGACAGCTCCCTCATTAACACTAGCAGAAAGCCATGGCTATGAGGAGGAATCCTCTTCTCTTCTCTTCTCTTCTCTTCTCTTCTCTTCTCTTCTCTTCTCTTCTCTTCTCTTCTCTTCTCTTCTCTTCTCTGTCTGTCTGTCTGTCTGTCTGTCTGTCTGTCTGTCTGTCTGTCTGTCTGTCTGTCTGTCTGTCTGTCTGTCTGTCTGTCTGTCTGTCTGTCTCACTCTTATCTCAATCTCTCTCTGTTTCTGTCTCTCTGTCTCTTTCTCTCTCTGTCTCTGTCTCTCTCTCTGTCTCTGTCTCTCTTTCTGTCTCTCTCTCTCTCTCTTTCTCACTCTGTCTCTCTCAATTCAATTCAATTCAAGGGGCTTCATTAGCATGGGAAATGTGTTAACATTGCCAAAGCAAGTGAGGTAGATAATATACAAAAGTGAAATTAACAACAAAAAATAACAGTAAACATTACACTCACAGAAGTTTCAAAAGAATAAAACATTAGAAATGTCATATTATGTATATATACAGTGTTGTAACGATGTACAAATGGTTAAAGTACAAAAGGGAAGCATAAATAAACATAAATATGGGTTGTATTTAAAATGTTCTTCACTGGTTGACCTTATCTTGTGGCAGCAGGTCACAAATCTTGCTGCAGTGATGTCACACTGTGGTATTTCACCCAGTAGATATGGGAGTTTATCAAAATTGGATTTGTTTTCGAAATCTTTGTGGATCTGTGTAATCTGAGGGAAACATGTGTCTCTCTCTCTGACTGTCCGTGTGTCTGTGTGTCTGTGTGTGAGTGGACGTGTTTAACTAGTATTTGACCAACTGGAGACATTTTGTTTGGTCCCCACAAGGTAAAATGCTATTTCTGGGGGGTTTAGGGTTAAGGTTAGAATTAGTGCTGGGGTTAGAATTAGGTTTATGGTTAGGGTTAAGGGTTAGGGTTAGTGTTAGGGTTAGAATTAGGTTTATGGTTAGGGTTAAGGTTAGAATTAGGTTTATGGTTAGGGTTAGGGGTTAGGGTTAAGGGTTAGGGTTAGGGTTAAGGGTTAGGGTTAAGGGTTAGGGTTAAGGGTTAGGGTTAGTGTTGGGGTTAGAATTAGGTTTATGGTTAGGGTTAGAATTAGGTTTATGGTTAGGGTTAAGGGTTATGGTTAGGGTTAAGGGTTAGGGTTAGGGTTAAGGGTTATGGCTAGGGTTAGGGTTAAGGGTTAAGGAAAATAGGACTTTGAATGGTACTGAATTGTATGTCCCCACAAGGTTAGCTGCGCAAGACTGTGTGTGTGTGTGTGTCTGCTTGTGTATGTGTTCCTCTGTGTGTTCCCCTACCTCCGAGGGGCCGTAACGGGGTGACGTTGAGGCGCGTGTGTGGACCCGTGGGGCTCCCGTTGCCCTCCAGACGGCTCATCTTGCCCGGCGGGGGGGCGCAGGTGTCCGGGCTGTCCCCTCTCTGCTCGGGACTGTCCCGCAGACAGGGGCTCTCAGTACCACCACGCTCCATCCCCCTCCAACCTCCAGGAGGGACTCCCAACAGAGCGTACGGACCTGCAGACAGGAGAGAGAGAGAGCGAGACAGAGAGAGTGAGAGAGAGAGAAGAGAAAGAGAGGGAGAGAGAGAGAGCGAGACAGAGAGAGTGAGAGAGAGAGAAGAGAAAGAGAGGTAGAGAGAGCGAGCGAGCGAGACAGAGAGAGTGAGAGAGAGAGAGACAGAGAGAGAGAGAGAGACAGAGAGAGAGAGACAGAGAGAGAGTGAGAGAGAGAGAGAGAAAGAGAGGGAGAGAGAGCGAGCGAGCGAGAGGGAAAAGAAAATAGAGGAGGCATTTGTTCTTTAGGACGAAGTTACCCTTCAACATAGGCACTGAACTAGGATCAGTGTACCCTCTGCTAAACTTAGTTTATCTAGTAAGAGTCTACAGGCAACTATCTACATCTTACTGGTGTTGACATTGTGGAGACTCAGTTCAGGGTTTAAATACTATCTGTTTTCTTTCAGATATGTTGAGCGTTTGAAAAGAGACAGAGGCATTGGGTCAATGTATTTGCACTTTTGGGATGATTCCATTGCTTCCATTGTGCTATATATATATATATATATATATATATCTGTTGTTTAGCTGGAATGGAATGTTTGTTTCCTGTTCATTTGACTGTGATACTACTGTATGTGGTTGTGTCACCTAGCTGTCTTAAGATGAATGCCCCTACTTACTGTCACTCTGGATAAGAGCATATGCTAAATGACTAAAATGTCAAATGTAAATGTTTTACATACAGATCTCACATGACTGTGTTTAATTATTATTGTAAAACGATATATTGATGTCACAAAGGTAAAAGAAAAGGTTACATTTCACTGTAAAATCAGTAGTACGACCTCTGAGAGTCAGGTGGATATTGTAGCATTTAGCAAAACGAGTTCATTATTTGTCTCTCTGAAATGAAACCATCAAGTGATAGATTTAAAACAAATACATGTCTGTTGTTGAACAACCCCATGCCAATATGAGATAGTGAAAAAACACCAATCTGTTTCATCATTTCTTTCAACAATAAAAGCTAATTTCTCAACATTTCTGAAAAAAGATAAATAGCATTTTGAAATGAAACCCTTCTTTTGTATCAAACTCATCACACTGAGATGACCGCTTCATACGTTCATGTTGTGTTGGAGGCGTGAGTGCTGTGGTCATTTCCTCCCTGTACCCATCAACCCTCCCATACTGAAGACATTACTTTTTATTTACAGATGACGAGAGCAGAAAAAGCAGACCACAACAAACAAACAGCAACCCAGCATCTGGTGGAAATCACCAGGCTCTTTACTGTAAATAATATTACTGACTGCTATCAGACTCTATAGTCTTCTACAC